>NC_134457.1:177367931-177667931 GCF_047948215.1 Lycorma delicatula
AAAAGGATGACATAAATACAGGATCTAAATAACTCATAGGTATTGATATAGAAATTGTTAAAAAATGTTAAAGTTTAAAGAATATGAAAATATGATTGTAGAAGAATTTTATAGAAGAATAGTATATGTGTATAGATAGTGTGAATATTTAAAATTGAGGGTTAAATGTACAAATTAAATAAACAAAAATAATGACTAAACAGAAAATCAACATATATGAAATTAAATTAATATAAATTGCTGAGTAGCAAAGAAGGATATGTCAAAAGAAAGGTATAATAACAGAGAAAAAATTTACTTTCTGAAAGAGTAGGAAGAAACTTCGGAAAAAAGAAGCCAAATTTATTAGTATCAGATTTGCTGATTCTGATTATTTCAGAATTTTTATTATAGTTGTTTCAAATAAGTATGACTACTTAGAGGAAAAAAAGATTTGATAATTTCAGTGGAAGAAAATTTTTACTGGAGATACTCTTCTTTGACCTGAATTTTACACTGCTGTTTGGTGGAATTCGAATTGAATAAGCTTTATGCATTAATTTACTTAATTTCAATTTTATAATACTGAAGAAGGAACCTTAAGAATTAAAAAGAGTATTTTTTTTCCAAAGGAAGCAGAGATAGGCAAGAGTGAGATCTGTCACAACACCATTTTAATATATCATCCATAAAAAAATACTCTGTGATTATGTATTAGATGAACATGAATGCAGTCTCAGAAAGTGCATGGGTACAAAGGAGACATTCTGGGCCCTAGATGAATTATACAAGGTAGGCTTAAAAAGAACAAAAAGATTTACAATATTAGAATATCTGAAAAAGCATTTGGTAATGTAAAATATAATAAAATGTTTAAAATTTAAGAAAATTTATAGGAAAAAAGTGTCATTTATAATCTGAAAATTGTAACAGGGTATTAATATTCCAAGAAGTTGAAGAAAGTGAATACAATTTAGCAAGGAGTGAGACAAGGATATATTCTTCCAATTCCTGTTCAACTTGAAAAACCAATAAAGGAATTAAGGAAAAATTTGATATCAGAGAAACTACCCAAGAAGAAAAAAGTAATATGTTTAGCTGTTACATTGTTCTTTTTTCAAAAAGCTTATGATTAATTTAATAAGAAAAAACTATGAATTTCAGCGATTTGTCCTTAATGAAAAATTTTCTTTGAATAAAAAAAATAATAAAAAAATAAAAAAAAAATAACATGGAATTAAGTGTTAAGTTAAAGGAACACAATACAAGTATACCACTAGAAATCGTTGAATTTTGTTATTAAGGTAGTATATTAAAAATGATAGAGGAAGTAAGCCAGACATCAAAAGCAAACTAGTATAAGCAATGAGAGATTTCCTGCAAAAAGGAGGTTCATTTAATCTTTCAAATAAAGTTTCAAGAATGAAAATAAATTTCTTAAAAATAGAGGAGTGGCATGTAAGACTTTATAACAGTGAAACATAGCTGGCAAGGAAGATATAAAGGAAAAGAATAGAAGTTTTTAAGTGTGACTTTACTAGAGAATGTTAAAAATTATGAATCTTGATAAAATTTTAAATAAAATTTAAAAGTTTGAAAAAATTTTAAGTTCTATTTAATTTAAAAATTCTCCTTTCCTTAGGAAAAAAGAAAAATATATGGATATATTAGATTAATAGATATATATATATATATATATATATATATATATATATATATATATATATATATTAATATGATATATTAGATTGGCTGTTGGAAAACAATCAGAAATTGCATAAATAAATAATAAAAAAATTCTTTTTAATCTGAAATATATTTTTTAATTTCTCCAACTAATCTCAGTTATTCATGTACTCCACTGATGCATCAAGAATTTTAACTAGAATTCTGTAAAGAAGAATTGATAGGAGAGTGGAAGAAGTGTTAGATCAATTTGGTTTCAGGAAAAAGGGAAGCAATTTTAGCACTCAGATTAATAATAGAAGGAAGTTTTAAGATAAGCAAACCAACACACATTGTATTTATAAAATTAGAATAAGCATTTGGTAACATAGACTGGAATAAAATGTTCAGCATTTTAAAAAGTTTAGGGTTCAAGTGTAGAGACAGAAGAACAATTGCTTACATTTACAGAAACCAAACTGCAGCAATAATAGTCGAACAGCATAAGAAAGAAGCAATAATAAAAATTGAGTCAGATAAGGATGTTCGCTATCCCTGTTATGTTTTAATCTTTACATACAACTTACATGTAATACAATCTTGTATTTACATACAAGATACATATCATGTATTTACATACAATCTTTACATGTTAAAAAACAATTTAGATTCAGAGTAACAATGCAAGTTGAAAAGATGAAGATGCTACAATTTGCTTATGATATAGTAATTCTAGTTGAGAGTAAAAAAGATTTAGAAGAAACAATGAATAGACTTTAATCCCTTTTTGTTTTAAATTTCATTTAACATGTCAATTAAAAGAGAATTTATATTTTCCTGTTTTGTTGTTAGTATTGTTATATTTCTGAGAGTAACTTCCCATATGTAACTCCTCTAGGACTTAGAATAATAGACATCTACACGAATATCTTCGTAAAATATTATAAGTCATTGTTTGAGTCTACGTCACTCACTTGAACAGACATGTTTACTTCATTTAGAAAGGATTTTCTCACTTGTTGTACTTATACTAACTTGTAATATCTAATGCAACACTCTCAATCATTACGTACTTGCTTATCCCAATGTGTTCTGGACCTGTGCCCTCACTATACACTTCTGAAGTGTCTCACTGTCAATTTAGAAATGTATAGTCTTTGGAAAAAAGGATAACCAAAAAAAGATACATAAGCTCCTGTATTATAACACTAGGCTACAAATAAATGCTAATATTTTTCCAAGTAATCTTATAATTAAATTTATTTTACTATTACACTTGCAGTAAATGAATTTTACAACTGTACTGTTAGAGGATCACTGAAATGTAATATAATAGGTACTAAAATTTGCCTCCTATGCTTTTAAAAATCAATTTCTTAAATAATAAATTACCAGTTTTATCTCTCCGTTTTGTTTACCATTCATTTTCATACAAATGTACTTAAGAAAGATCTATTAGAGGTTTTAAAAATATTTTTTTATGTTTAAATTATATTTGAAATTATTCGTACTTTTAATAATTTGTTAATCTCTGTATATCTTTTAATGATCTGAAATTACAAGATTTAAAATTAATTATTTAAGGACTTAGCGCCTAACATTTAAGTAATACAAATTTGATTTATACAAGGATAGAGTTTCATGAGGAAAATATTTACGCAAACGCATTTTTTTGTGGGAGGAGGTTTGATCTATGAATAAATGAGGATAATGCCGGTTAAATAGCAGACGGCATATTTCCTTTTAATTTAATTACGAATTTTTCAGATAAAAGGATTTATAAAATAATAGAAGTTTACTAAATAAATAAATATGCATTCAAAAAAGTTAAGTGGTTTAAATCGTGAAATAAATTCGACATACAAGAATATAAATATTTTAATCGCTTTTTATTTTAAATATCATTTAAAAAGTCAATTAAAAGAGAATATGTATTTTCATGTTTTATTGTTAGTGATTGTTATATTAATTTTCTTTACTAATCCCAACGGTCGTTTCTCATTTGCTACTATTATTTGAGAATACAAATTGTGGTGCGATCCGCTATTCACAATACATGTTTAACAACATGGTTTCTAGATCCACAGGGAACGATGCTGTTAGAAATTTGTGCAATATTCAATGTGTTTCACCGGTGCTACACTGCAATCAAGTTGAATAAATGAAATACAAGATAATAAGTGTACTAGTGCTTGTAGTTCACTAAGTAACTATTATATTCGTGACGAGAGTGCTGTACTTAAATTATAACTTTATATCATAATCATTATGCACTTTATATTATAAGATCTAGCTATAATACACATCGAGTTTTATTAAAAGCTAATTCCGTACCTTTCCTCTTTTTAATATTTTTTACAATAAAAAAAATTCAATTTATATCAAATGTGGGATTTAGTTCATTATTGTATTATACTAGAAATAAATTAATCTTTCTTAAAACAAAAATCACTTACGAAATATTTTGCAATAGGTTAACTTTATTTTAATAGAAGAATACAGAACAGTAATTTTAAATTTCTTTAACAATTTAAAGGAATTTTATTTTTAATAAATTATTTCATGTCCCTATTAAAACAGAGCCTCGAAAGTAATAATAATTTTATTAAACGTTAGTCCTGTTAAAATTAATATCCTAGGAAAAATTATTTATTATATTTAAAACTTAATTTCGTGATAATTTCACCCAACACTAATTACTATGATTTCTTGAAATTTATTCTAGATTTGATTCCTTATCATTCAAAACATAAGAAGAAAATTTAATCGCATTCCAAATACGAATTACTGAAAAAGTAATTATCCATAAAAAATAAAATTCTATAAAAGAGGACTTGTTTATTTCGAAAACTGTTTCTTCTTTCAAGATTAAGTTAACAAATAACTTAAGTTAAAATATCAACAATTTTATTTCTATTTACATCTCCTTCTAAACGTTTTGCACAAATTACTTGTGGACCAGTCCATAAAGAATAAAATCGACTAATGTAAATAATCATTCATTCTCATGCTTGTGATTCAGCTTTCATCTGAAAAAATTAAGCACTTTTATTTGGGCTTATAATCTCATAAGCAGAAATTGAAATGATTGAATAACATTATTTATTATTATTACATTATTATTTTTGTAAAAAAAATGGATAAAAATTTTCAGAAATAAATTATAAAAATTTTTGTAAAAGATCTCTTTTGTAAAATGATCACATTTTTCAAATTTCTGAAGTTATAATAATGAAAACATTTCAATAAGTTGTTTCAAATAACTGTACTGGATCTTTACGGTCATTTTTTTATTTATTTACTATTGTATTATAATGTAACAGAATATAAAAAAATATAAAATTATTATTTTTTTTTTTAAATTTCGTAATGATATGAATATCTTTAATATAAAATTAAGAGAAAAAATATTACAAAATTGGAAATCCTAGTCTATAAAATAATTTCCCCATGAAATTAATAATGGCTAAATATAAACTATGTTCTGTCAAAGAATTTTGTTTATTTTTTTTTTAAATTTATACGAATCAATATCTACGCTTCAGTTTTGCTTTGTATTGGATTATAAAGTTCCAGTTTCAAGCTACAACGGGCTAGTTTTCGATAAGGAAATTTACATAAGTATTAGTATTATTTTATTTTTATATATTAAAATAATATTATGGTTAATGAAGAACAACAGTAATTTTTTCTTAAAATACCTGCTTTCCAAAGATTGCGTAGAAATCTTATTTCAAAGTTACCTGAAAAAATAAATAAATAAAAAGCTATTTTAATAATTTTATGAAATTTAGAACACAGTTAATTTTCATAATTAAATTTAATTCAAGTTCATATTTCAACAAAATGTTTTATTACACAAAATACATAAGTCAGAAAATAATATGTAACACAAAATGTTTTTACACTCAAAAACATAGGTTTTGAGCGTAAAAATAATATACAAAATTACGAATATTGATTGATATTTTTACATTTTTTAAAGGAATCTATTATTCACATAATTGAAAGCTCTTCCTCGAAGAATGTAATAAATTTTTATGGATGCTTGGGTAAACTCTTATATTATTACCTTAGTTATAACAAAATATTTTTGTGAAACATAGTAATGTCTACAAAATTAAATAATTTTATAATAAATACGATTATAAAATTGTTCTTTCTTGAGAACATATTAATTATTTACCTAACAAACATGACTATTTAAAAATTACACCTTATCTGCTTTCTATAAAGTAAAATTGGCATACCCTTTTAGCTTAGCCAGAGCTACTCCTAAGATGATAAACATCCCAGACCAGGCTTACAAAGAAAAAGGAGGACTGAATTCATATTCTTTACTGAGCCGAATATATAGCTTCTTTCAGCATGTCAGGTATACACAAAACATAAGTTTTTAACTCCAAATGCGATAAATTCATTTTGTTTACCACATGGACTGGCTATATATATTAACACCACTACTTTCATGGAAAGCAATTATTGTAGCCTTGGCTACAATGCTTCAGAATTCAAATAAAGCTACACAACTAAATTCTTACTTCTATAAACCATTTTACGTACACTTTTAAGCTTATTTTTTTCAATATTATTTAATAAAAAAGAAAAGTAAATCATTTAAATTTATTTTGAATATTAATTTCATTTCTTATATCACCAAAAAAAAAAGATAAAACCATACTCTTACTAATTTTTTAAATAAAATAAATAAAGTTATCTTTTATTGTAACAGTTACACTTTTTAGAAAATTTTTAATCTGATATCTATTAAAAAATATAATAACTGAATATCAGATGTAAATTTCATGTTAAATATTTTGTTCAATATTGAATAAAAATAGATTTGAATTAGCATAAAAATTAATACACACTATAACTTAAACCATTTCTCAAAGACAAAAATTGAAAAAGATTGTATTTGATTTTTTCCACGTAAATTGAATTTTAAATCCAGAAATAATCATTCTATGAAAATGTAAAAAATTGTACAAATCCAAGATATAATCATCATCTGTTACGTAAGATGGAATTAAATAGATTGTGTGTTTTTTTTTCTGTATATTATGTTTTATTTTATTGAATCAGAGATTTTCTTAAAAGAATACCGTGTCAAGTAGAATAAGAAAATTAATTGAATTAAAAACAGCCAACATATTTTTTTCTTCTTCTTTTTATAAATTAAAGTAGAATTTCCTAATGTTAAAAATGATGGCCTTTTAAGAAAATGGGATTCCATTTTGTGTATAAAATATTTATTTTACATAAAGTAAGCTAAAAGGAATTGGTCGATGAGCGCAATAAATTGCTTTTGCTTGATTTTTCATTTTAAGAAAGAAAAAAAATCTTCATTTTTATTTTATTCTGATGTACAAATGTACATTTAAACAGTTACTGTTTATAAATACGAAGAAAAACAAAATTAAAACATCTTCTAAAATGATTCCATCTATTGGAATTTTAAAAATTCAGATTTACCAGTAGATAAGAGTATAGTAACAGATGTTAATGCTCCAAGCTGCTCTCTTTTTTTCACCAAATTTACGTAATGGTCTGGCAGTACGAATATATCCATTAAAATAATATTTTTTAATAACCTCCCACAAGAAATACGTTTTAAAATTTTTACTTTTAATGTATTCAATATTTTATCTTTTTTTTTCTTTAATGTACTCTCAGTATTTTATTAATTCTGCCACTGGATATTTGTAACTTGAACCAATAATTAGAAAAAAAAATCGACAATAATAATTTGATTAAATACGACACTTATTAATTTTAGGTTAAAGAATTTATTTTCTTATGAAAGAACGGGTCATTAGCCTGGTGAAAATTGGTAGTGTATGAAAAGATGCTGTGCTTGACCAGGATTCGAACCCGGGACCTCGGGACGAATATATGAAATATTGAGACGCTACGTACTCAGCCATAAAGATTGAAACAGGTTTATTAAAAAATAGGTATGAATTTAAAACTGAAATAAGAATTGGAGAATGTTTTTACAACACAGAATGTATCGCTAAAATTTAGAGATGAAAAGTTTTCGCGATAAAGAATCTAACTCTACAATTAATAATATCAGTTCATTAAATAGAATAGATTAATAATTGAAAAATTTCTTCAGGTTCGTTTTTTTGGGTTATAGAACTTACTGAGCTGAGCTGGTTTAATCATTCACTAACTAATTTCTTATTTTTAGTAGGTTATTTAAAAAAAGGCAATTTTGTATTAGCATTCAGAAAAATCGTTGAAAGAAGCTTTTCATAAAACAATGTACCAATTATAAGAAAAAGAAATTAACAACATCATAAAAATATAACTGAATTTCACCTAAAATGACCTCAATAATATTAATGAATTTAAAATATGCCATTTTAACGATTAGAAACCTCCAAAGGAGATTTATTACTTTTTTTATAAACACCAGATCTTATAATACTACTTCGATCTCTTTGAATAACTCCAAACATATTTCAAATTTTAAGAGAACGGGGTTTGTAAAAGTCATTTATTAAGTAAAAATGTATAAAGAATATATAAATAAGTCAATGAACATTCGCTTAAAATTTTCTAATTTGTTAAAAGCAAGTTAATCAGTTTTAAATTCTCTGGGCGTGGGTTAGCGTTGTGTGTCCAATCCTCAGCCGAGTTAGGATGACTTGGTCTCTACTGTTGTTGTGAATAAAAGGTTTCTCAACACGTTTTCCCGGATGCCATATAAGGCCGTGGAAGGACTCAACAGCCAGAACTTATTCCATTGAATACGTAGTTTGGCACGGACTGTCTTCATGAAGTCGCTCTCACATATTAATTCTAATTGGAAATCATTTGTTACCACCCTCTTGGCAGTCCCCCTAGCCCGTTCGTTCCCGTTGCGTCCCGGGACTCGTACGTATACTACTCTCTTGTTTATTCTTGAGAGGGGATCATAGATTATTTGAACAATGGGTTCAGATAGTCTGTAGCTCAAGCTCCCAAGTACACTCATACAGTTAGTTATTACCTGGAAGCTGTCGTCACTACGGGTTTCGAAAAGGGTCAAGGCGGGATAAATTGCTTAGGCTGGCAAAATAACATAGAGGATAGGCACTAAGCTTACACTCATATATTATCTCGTTGTCAAGGAGTATTATTGAACAGCTACATCCGTCGACCGGGGCAGAGCCCTCTCTATAGATGTATATGAACCCATTATACTCGTTATTCATCTGGCTAAATTGGTCCCTAGCAGATCGGTAAAATGGGTCCTGTTTACGACTTCCAGATGGTAAATATTCAATCTTTAGAAATGCAACCAAGGAGCGACGCATTCTATTTCCTTTCCGAGAATCCTCGGAACAGAAAGGCCTTGTTTCTGGAGATAGCAAAGCAGTGTGAGGTTGAAAGAGTGCGGTAAGGACTTCTTTCCCTTGAGGTATAGAGTTCGAGAGGTTTAGAATTGAGCAGTTGCAGAGACGGGAGGTGCTGATCGCGTACGTGATAGGCTGATATTTCCTCCAGCAATATAATGGGAGTTCATAGGATTCCTGTTAGTAAATTTGGTATAAGGGTAGTGGCAAATACCCCTATGGATATTCGAATGAAGTTATTGTGCAAGGAGTCTAGGAAGACCTTAGTTTTTTCTCTTGCTGAGTCATACACGATAGAACCGTTTTCCAGCTTCGACAAAACAATGCCTCTATACGTGTTCAGAATAATGTATTTGTCAGCACCCTAGTTACAAGACCCTAGTTACAAGATGATACGAGTTTAAGAAAATTATTTTTCCTTAGACATTCAGCCTCAGTTTACTTCATGCGGCTCGAGAAAATATGCTTTATATCAGAAGTCTCACCTAGAAATTAAATTGTTTCCATCTTTTCACAGAGTTCAGCGAATTCTGCATTATTTCCTTAGTAGTTTCAATTCTTTTGTCTCTTCAAGTGATAGTGATATCGTCAGGGAAGATTTTTTTTTTCACCGGCGGAGTGATCAAATCAGCTACCTCAATAATAGCCACAAAGAAGAGCCTCACACATAGGAAAGATCCCGAACGACTCCATTTTTAATTTCAAAGACTTTTGAAAGCACCCTGTTAGCCCTAAGACGGATCGTCCGTTTGCTCAGAAAATTAGCCACAAAGTTCAATAATACATTCGCATTAAAACAGTTTTGTAGTAAGACAAGGATTACTCTCTCTCTTCAAACCATCTCGTAGGCCTTTTCAATGTCCCAGGTCACTGCAAGGAGATGTTCCTTAGAAGCAGATGCCTCACACACATCAGTCTGTATAGATACTAAGTGATCCATGGTAGATCTCTTTTCTCCGAACCGGAATTGGTGTTGGGAGAAGAATTTAATTCTTCCCAGATGCCAATTCAATTTGTAATTTATTATCTTTCCATCACCTTGCAAAGGGTACATGTTAAGGCAATCGAACAGTAGTTCTCTACCAATGTGTAATCATGGTTGGGCTTAGACACAGGAATAGCTACAGCCTTTCTCCAGACGTCCGAAAACACTCCTTCTTCCAGGATTGTGTTGAACAGACGGAAGAGGTGATGAAGAATAATTCAATATTGTTTAAACTTTAGAAGTAATTAAATGTTTTGTTATTATTATTATTATTCTTTCATAATGTATATAAATAATAGAAATAAAAACAATATTATTATTAACCAATAACAGAAATTCACACATAAACTTTCGTGCCGGTAATGATGCAACTCTGAGGCGAAGGAGTAGCTTGTTTATCTTTCGTCCAGAAAGTTCAAGGTTCGAATTCTAGCCAGACATGACATTTTTCATATTTCAGAAATACTTCATTTATTTCTAATTGTAAGCCTTGAGCTTATGTGGTGAATTATTCCTACTCTCTCTGCGCGCGCGCGCGCGTGTGTGTGTGTGTGTGTGTGTTGTCTGCAGTAATTAACAATTTCATCATTAACTTCTTTCCCCCTTAATTGAATTATGATTATTTAGTACTGATAAATGTTCATCCTCAAATATTGAAATTGATAATCAGTAAAAATATACTAAGTAGAATTTTTATGTAATTATTTTTTTTTTAAATTTAAGTTATTCATTTACAAAACTAGATAAATCGTTATTATCTGTTCTATCCCTCATAAAATTTCTACACATAACAATAATAAAACAAAATGTTCAAAATATATTAATTTAAAATCATTATTAATTAAATTAGTACTAATTAAATTGTAATATTATTATATTTTAGGAATTAAGTACAAATAACTATTTTTAATTGTTGGTTGGATTGAATTTCAGTTAGAATTTTGATGTGATTAAAATACCGGGAAGTGTAGTGAAAGTTTCTTTGCAAGGAAAAAGCAATTTTTTTGCTTTCTTCCTTTTTATAAAAGTAAGTTTTAATAAAAAATATTAGTCGGGTAAAGGAATTCACCACTTTCGTCTTTTGAAATACAGTTTCATAGTTTGTTTTTAAATTACTATTTTTAGTAAAGTGTGAGAGCGCTTTATTTAAAGTGCATCCTTGTATTCATGAAGCATTTCTTATATTATTAAATGTAAAGAATCGAAATAATTAACTTATTTTTAACTTATTCCTCTAAGATATAGTTAAAAGAATGTAATAAATTTTTCAATATAGAAAACATAGATATTATGTCACCAAATACATAAAAATATTTGCTGAATTTTAAACAACACATTTTGGAATAGTATAGCTTGTTTTTAGTATTTAATTTTTCAACTGAGATAAGAAAAAAAATTTTCTATCGTGGCTTATTAGCGCAACAGATTATCTTATTTGTCAAGTTTTATACAACCTTGCAAAATTATTTGTTGCAGGTTATTTTCTATCTAATTTAGTTATTATTGGTAAAATTTTTTTTAAAACATAGATAAATATTATATATTATTTAAGATACTAAAAAAAAAAATTGTTGTAACTTATAAATAATGGCCGGTATTATGTAGTAAATTTCACGGGTAGTCAGTAATGAATCTACAATTACCTTCTTGTATGGTGTCTGCTGATAATTTTTTTATATATTACCATTTTTAGTTTCAAAATTAAATTTTAGAGTAGTGTCTTTTTTATTTCGGGCTATTGTAAAATCACAATAATAACTGATAATAAACAAAAATAAATCACAATAATAATAAATAATAAATCTTTATTATTTTATCATGTTTATTACTCATGTACTTTATCTTTATTATTTTTTCATGTTTTGTAAAACATGAAAAAAATGGTCAATATGTTTCTATTTTCTTTGTAAGTGAAGTGACAAACTTAATGTAAAATTTTTTAAATCGACTGCAGTATACTATCATTAAAATAAGTTTTTCTGCAGCGGTTTTAAAAACCGTTTCAAAAAATTTCCATACATCTTAAGTCATGTATACTAAATGTTTATTAATATAATTAACAGGATTAAAATTAAATACTAATAATAAAATAATTTTATATGCACTAAACAAAGATAATTTTTTGTTTTTAGAATTTTAAATTTGTTTACCATAGAATGAGAAAATTAACAAAATATTAAAGATTATACATTTATTTAGACGTGGCAGAATGCGCCTAATAAAAGTTGATAAATAACTTAAATCTTACATATACTATCTTGCGACAAGAATTATTTGCAAGTCCTAGTTCATGTCTTTTATTCGCTGTGTTTTACCCTTAGAGAGCTATAAAGGAACAGCATCACTACCCACCTTCTAACCTCCCGACTCTGGACAATAAAACAGACACCTTCTTTCTTTACTCTCCTCTGGAGTGTCCTGAGCGCCTGTCTTAGTACGTTGCAAACCGCAGAGGCTGTAAAAAAGGATATCGAAAAATATATGTTTCCGACCTTTTTTTTCACAGCTAAACAAACTTTGATATGGACATAACCAGTTTCTAACTACTCTTTATAAAATCCGTTTTCAATCCCTCTAGCTAAGTAATAAACAGATCAGAATTGTTTTTTGAGAAATAAAAACTTAAGTGCGAAAAATAAACGCTAAAATAAAACATGTTTACTACACTCTTATTGTATAATCTAATTCTTACTCTCGTTGGAAAAATTAACATATATTTGTCAACGTATAGAATTTTTATTTTAGTTAAATTCTATGCATTTATTATTTAATTGCAAAAAATTAACGTTTTTCTTGTGTAATAATAAGGTATAATGAAACGATTAAGGAAAAAAATATATATAAAATCTATATAATTTACTTACTTTCATTAATATTTTATATTTACAAATGTTTAAAAAAAACTAGTATCTCATACGTATATATGAAATTTTGTAAGGTTTTGTTAAAAATAACTATGTTTATGTACAGTCATTGACTTATGGAAATGAAAATGAGTGAATATGGTAAACAATTTGCTTATATTCAAATCAGTTTAGCTAATGTAAATTTTATCAGTTTTTGGGAAGTAAATTGACAATATAACAGATATTATTTTCATAACTCAGCACTAACAATAATTATTGTATTTATTATAAAATATTTTATATAAGATAAACTAGTGGTTATTTCACTATATTTGAAGAAAAATGATGGAATGGTATTTTAGCTTATTGAATTGCGTATTTATTTCAGAGATAGGAAAATAAAATTGCTTCATGAAAAACAACTTGTCTTGTTTATGAAATCCCTGAAACCCGATTTCAAAAAAAAATTGATAAATTTACACAGAAAAATTCAAAATAAAAGCTTTAAGAATTGTCTAAATACATTTATTTATACGTTAAAAAACTGTAGATTATGAAAAAAAAAATCTTACCTTTTTTTATTTTCACATGTGAAGATAACAACGGAAATTATGTATGTTGTATGTGAAAGCACAATATGATTATTGTGCTTTGCAGTAGAATATTAATTTCATTATAAAGCTAAACCAAGCATACATTAAAATAGTATGCTCCAACCCATCCTAATTCTTTGTGGAATTCACAATTCATGTATACTTCTTGATGATTTTCAAACAAAGAGCTCAAATGATTATTTGAATGTAAAATTCGTTAACATTTCCACATACAATTCCAAATTAATCACTAAAGCGTATTTATGCAACTGAATAATTTATCAGTCATTATTTTTTCGTATAGATCTAACTATGGCTCGAATAATTTTATGTAATTTTATAACATGCCAGCGTTATGTGCTAAGAAATAGGATAATTTATTTTGTATTTAATAATTTCAAGCAAATAGAAAACGTATAGAAATGAATCAACTAAGAATAGATACCGTTAATTTACAGTAAAGTTGGATTACTACCTCTGATAAATGTTTTTTTAAACATATCAACATGAAAAAGTAGATAAAAAGAGACATTAAGCTAAATCTGATAATTATATTATTCAAGAAGTTCCTCTGATGGTCTGATGACAAAAAGCTATTTGAAATAATCCTTTTGTTAGACTAAATTTCATTTTACAAAATTATGTTTTTTTTTTTTAATCTTGCTTTTGAATACACTAATTGTTTTGTTTCGTAAATTTTAACACACATGTTATTTATTTCTTTTTGGAATTTTATGTTTTAAAAGTGAGAACATGCAAATGGATGCGATATATTTGATGTATTTTTATTCCCTATAATCGTACAGTGTTCAAATCCTTTACAGTTAAGATACTAATAAAATATATGCACACAGTGTTCTTAAAATGATCTGGAAAAGATTTAAATAAATATGTCTCTTGAAGACTGTTAAAAAAGAATAACATCTTTAAAAAAATTGTAACAAATTTGAACAGTTATAATACTATAGCATCAAAAGAAATATGTTCTTTTATGAAGCAATTTAAAGAATTTGCCTATTCGGAGACTACATCAAAAATTCTATTTACATTTGCTTCCTTACAATAAAATTCAAACGTGTATTATTTACATGTTCTTTTCGGATCAGAAGATGTGAATTTTCAACGTGATTTCTCATTTGCATACATTAGTAAAATTAAAGTTTCATTAAGTATTTCAAAAGTTAGAATATGACAAACTATTTCCGGAATTATCTATAGTCGGAAGTAATTTTAATAATTATAAGGTATATTATCTTTTTTTCATGATTCATTTTCATCAAATTATATATTGTTAACCGGAAACCGATTTATAAAACCAAAGCAAAATTAATGCTAAATTAAAAAAGCATTACATCTTAATTTTACTCCAGAAGTATTTGAAAAGAATACTTCTGACGTTAAAATTGTTTAATAAAGCATACATTATATTTAATAACAATTATAGTTTATTAATTATGTTTATTTATCATCATTTACTCTTAAAATTGAAAGTGTTTTCTTTTGTTTAGCGGCAGAATAATTATTTGATTATTGTAGTTATTTTTGCATAAATATTTATTTATCTAAGTTCAGAATATTTACCTACTTGTGAGTTAAAAGAAACTTAAAATAAATCAACTTCTGTATAGAAGTATTACCGTTTCAAAAAAAATATTCATAATCGGGATGAAAATTCCATTATTCAGAAAACTTATCATGTGCTATTTGAATATAGTAATGTTTTGGTTATATTTTTTTACATTAAAATTTCAGTAATTGAAAATTATCATATAATCGAAGATTCCCTTAAAATACCGTCAGCTAAAATTATCTTAAATTTTAAAAATAATCTTTTGGTTTTATGAAATAGGTAATATTCAGTACTGTTTGTTTTATAACTTAAAAAAATGTTTTTCTGTTAAAATTCATAAAACTGAGACCTAGTGATAAAATTAAAAAACTATCCCTAAAATAGTAAAAGTTGTATGTAATTACGTTGTTCTTAAAAAAAATATAGAAAATAATTTTGTCAAAAATAATATAGGCTGTTTATGTTAAATGTTGTACAACCAGATCAACACATATGAAGCATACGAACCATATCTATATAAGAATCAAGCTATCTGATTACTCACAATATCGTAAATGCATTGTTCTATGTAGATTACCATATTCCTGGGTTATATTTAGGATAGATGAAGCGGTGGTAATATTAAAACCAGATAACTTACCGGTTGGTATCAGAAATAATTTTTTGGTGAAGTGAAGGAGTCAGCAAACGGTACCAGCGAAGAGGAAGGGGTTTTTGTTCAATTAATGGTAAAAGGACATGTGCTGCGGCACAATTATTATGCATGAGTAATGCCCGGGTCGTGAGCGTCTCTTTGTAAGCACCACTGTTAATGTTAACTGCACTCGACCACTTTGCCCGTGTTACATTGCGTTTAGATCACACCAAACCATGCCTTCTCTTTACTGTAGTGTTACCCCTGTCATTACAGAGGCACAAAGTACCTACTGTCCCATCTACAAACTTAAATCGACTTTACAGCCGACCAAGTTGTTTAATCATCTGAACTTCTTGACAAACAGCTATTTATTTCTTTAAAACAAGCTCGGCAACTGCTAGAATTATAAATTTAATACGTTCATAAAACTTATTCAAAATTTTATAGAAAGTCGTAACAGCGGAAGGTGTATAACATAGTAGACACCGTATAATTATATAAGGTTGCGTTTACATCTCGGTAACGAAGTACCTGAGAAGAGTAGAATTATATATTAAGAGATTATAAAGTTTAAATTATCGAAGAAATTCCTGTGCAAGTACCGTACCATAACTTTAGAAGAACATATACCCGTATACTGCAGATAAATTGTACATACTTACAACAATGCCTAAGTTACACCACCCGCTAACAAATACGTGCCACGCAGTACCTGTTTATTTTATATTATCTTATAAACTAAAACTAATCTTAAATTATTCATTAAATTATCATGAATTTTCTTCCGTTAGATGTTATTCAAATTGGAAATTAAATATTTACGGGAAAATTTTTATAAAGGAATAAAAATTTTACATTCGCGACAATACCCATACCAAATCGTAGTAAATGAAATTTTATTCAAATTAGATCATAGAAATACATTATATAGATCACTTAATAACTATATATGCCATTTACTGTATTCTACGGATAGCAAAATGGAACTGTTCCAGCATTTGACAGAAACGTTAAAAAAAAGATATGTTCAGTATCTATTCTACCAATCTGAAAGAAAGAGATAATACAAATTTTGATTCATTATTTAAGGTTTAATATTTTTCATAAATATTTATTTAAAATATTAATAAATTATTTAATAATATTAAAATATATTTAATAAAAAAATATTAAATATTTATTTCATTTAAGGTACCAGATTCATATTTACTTTGATGTATTCAAAGCAGGGTATCAATTAATGATTTAAAAGATACCATTAATTGCAAAAAAAATCTGTCAATAATATTTTTAAAATTATCGATTTAGTAACGTTCCTTTCTAAAGAAAAAATTTGCATTATAATATAATTTTAAGTAAACCGGCCGCTTGTTCGTTTAGATAATTTATTAAAAATATTTTTAATGAAGGATAATAATACTGGAAAATAGACGAGCAATTCTTAAATAAATATTGAAGCAAACAATATAGTATGTCCGAGCATTAAATAGATGTAGCCTTTCACCCAGAAGGTTATAGGACTTAATCCCGATCAAGTATACCATTTTTCCACACGATACGAAATTAATTTCTTATCATGAAAAAATCAATTTGACGTTACAGGAACGAGAATAAATAAATAATAACATCCTTCGTTTGCCAAAAGACATTAAGTGTAGAGGAGATATTATTGCCGTCTGGTTTTATACAAAATAATACATTTAATTTATGCAGTGAATACTAACAGCTCGCATCGCAGCAAAAGTAACTTAAAACCTGGTAAACGGAAAGCAGTTCAGTACCAGACTAACTGGACGGCGAATTAATGTAAGTACTTTTTATCGAGAATTTATAAAACATTATTCGTATGATCCCAGAATAAAAATATTAACTCATTAATTGGCAATTATCTTATAACCATAATTTTGTAATCTTTTTAAATATAAAACTATTGTACAGGAATTAATTACAGTATGAAATGAATTACTTCAGACAATACTTATTTGTTACAACTTCGATCAGTTGATTAACTAAATCAATAATTATTTATTATAATCCTCATTTTATTTATTTTTTTTACTTTATTATTATTATTATTTTTTATCTTTTTAGTCAATTCTAAATGTTCATTAAAAATTAACTGTTATTAGATAGATATTAACAGAAATTTATTACTAATAACTATTATTATTATTATTAAAATGAAAGTTAATTTCTTTAAGAATTAAAAAAATTATTGCACAAAAACACACACATATGTACATACATGTGTACCATATGATCATTTCTATTAATCAGAAAAAAAGGTTCACCAATATTTCTCATGCATCGAAAAAAGGACAACACAAATTTTGATTACTTAACGTTTACCTTTTTTCTTTTTTCAAAATAAAAATAGGATAAAATTTAACAATTATGAAACATCCTCATAAGTGTAGTCTATTTTTTCGTTTCATTTTTTTTTTTTTTTGTCTTCAGTCATTTGACTGGTTTGATGCAGCTCTCCAAGATTCCCTATCTAGTGCTAGTCGTTTCATTTCAGTATACCCTCTACATCCTACATCCCCAACAATTTGTTTTATATACTCCAAACGTGGCCTGCCTACACAATTTTTCCCTTCTACCTGTCCTTCCAATATTAAAGCGACTATTCCAGGATGCCTTGGTATGTGGCCTATAAGTCTGTCTCTTCTTTTAACTATATTTTTCCAAATGCTTCTTTCTTCATCTATTTGCCGCAATACCTCTTCATTTGTCACTTCATCCACCCATCTGATTTTTAACATTCTCCTATAGCACCACATTTCAAAAGCTTCTAACCTTTTCTTCTCAGATACTCCGATTGTCCAACTTTCACTTCCATATAAAGCGACACTCCAAACATACACTTTCAAAAATCTTTTCCTGACATTTAAATTAATTTTTGATGTAAACAAATTATATTTCTTACTGAAGGCTCGTTTAGCTTGTGCTAATTACTTTTGTTTTGTTCTTGTTTATTTTCCGAATTTATTATAAATTTTTTATTTTACTAATTTTTTTTATTATTAATTTTTTATTTTACGAATTTTTGTCGAAAATAAACAAAAATTCGTTTCATATAAAAACTAATAATACTTTTTTTTTAAACAGTACCATTAGTAGTGTGTTTTGATTGCGGTTTGAAAGTGAGAATGGCAATGTACCGGTGTTCACATTTAAGGTACCAAATTTTGCATTAATGACTTATGAAGATGAAAGAGACAAGAAAGAATTAATATTGTTGCATTTCGCGGTTTAAACAGGATATTGGCTGACTAACATGCTAAAGATATTTCTTATACATACAGTTTACTATCCTAAAACCATGTAAACAACATAAATAATAAAGATAATAATAATAATAATGATGATAGTACGTATATGTAACATACAAAATAGAAATTAAAATAAAAAGGACAATATTTGTTTAATGACAATTAAATTATAAAAACCAGAATACAGCTTAATATACTAAAAACGTTATAATGACTGATAAAAACTAATATTCCATTAACAATAAGAATATAATAGAACCGTCCAAAGTTCATACAATTCACTTATTTTCAAATATTATTTCTTAGTTACAATAGAACTTGCACCTTGCACTTCATAAATGAGTATAATACTGTCAATTTTAACTACTGTTTAATAACAACTCGCCGAACAACATCCTGCATTCACAACTGTCCACGAGGACAGTTTTACTCTGACGTACTCTTCACTCGTTGGTACTACTCGCTTACTGATATCGTCGTCACCGCAACCGCATCGAACTTGAGCTTGCAATACTACTCACTGTTTTCGCTTGTTATCACGACTATACCGAACACGACCTCGCAGTACTACTCACTTTCTCCACTGGTCCCTGGCAGTATTATTTATATTCCAGGTTCTTGCCAGCAGAACCAGTACCTTACTAGTCTCTTTATTCTTTGAAGAATAATAATTTTCATCTTCCGCGTCATGACGATTTTTTTTTGTAAATTTCTATTCCAGTTCGTCAACTCTTCTTGTCGAATAACAACTTTTGTAGGTGTCATTGTCTATATTACAAAGAACAGATTGTTAACCGGATCTAAGAATCTGAGAAGAAAATCCATTTTAGTTCCTTCTGGATACTTCTTTTCATTGTTATTTCCCTTTTTTCTTTTTTATTGCAAAAAATCTGTTACCATGGTCCGTTGTACTGGTCCTGTTACCTATCAATCTGTGACTCTTACATCTTTCCCAATAAAAAAAAATATTTGTTTAAGCAAATGTTAAAGTGTTCTGAATGGAGTATTTAAACATAGTGTTTTTCTCCAATCACAAGGAAAAATAATAAGAAGAAGAAAAGAAAAAGGAAATAGAAGTAAAACTGATATACAAACTAATAGAGAAACAGAAATATGAAATAAATAAATGGCACATAACACAATATCAAAAATATTGCAAATACTATCCATAATAAGGGTTGTTTTGTTATATTTTAGATTCCATTTCTCTTCTAAACAAAGATAAACCCGTTCGTTTTATTTTTTGAAAAAATAAAAATGTTTTGTTACGTAGAAGAAGATTTTTTAGTTGTCTTCTTGTTCAAATAAAAGTTATAATTTTTTTTTGTTCACTTCAACGAAGCACAGCAATAGTGAAGATAATCATTTCCCTGATGAACTGGGAGTAAACTCCCTCTGACAAGTTGAACAGAAATTATAGATAATAAGAATCTCATAAATGAAATAAATTTCTTTTAGTTTTTATCCGTGATGATCTGACTGGTGATTGTAATTTAAAATTTAATCCTTGAAAAGACTAACCGGAAAAAGATTATTTAAAAAAATCGTTTTTAATTATTTACTTGAAAACACCTTTTCAATCGTCTTTCAGAATCACATTTTCAATTATGGTTTTGGAGTTTCATTACAAAAGTACTTTTTTAATGAAAAAAAGAATAATGACGTATTTTGTGGTATATAATTTTTAAAAGAAAATACAAATGCCAGTCTCTGTGTGAAGTAGAAGCATTTCGGCGGTAGTCCAGGATTCAAATCCCGTTCAGGCATGGTATTTTTCATGCGCTAAAAATATCTATTTCTATATTCCCACGTATAAGATCTGTGAATTATTTCACCAAGGAAAAAAAACAAAAAAATTATTAATTATATTTCCATATATTAAACAATAAATTATTAAAAAAGTTTTTATATCTGTCTTAACATTATACCTAGTAAAAATTCAAACATATACTTGATAGCTACTAAGATATGTAAAATATGATAAATAGATAGTCTTAATTTTAGTTTATGTGTTGATAAATCATAGTTTATTATTAATATTCTGTCTCTCGGTTTTAATTAATATTGTTTCGGTTTGAGTTTTAGATTTCAGTATTACAGTTTCTGACTTTTTAGTTGGACATATCCTTTGTTTCTTTCAAAAATTTGTGGATAATTTTCTTAAAAATTATTTTATTTGTACGTGCCATTTCCAGAATAAAATAATTTTTTTTATATAAAATTGTTTATGTATTATTAAAAATTAATAGGTTTATGTATTATTAAATAGGTACTTCACCAAGGCAGCAATTATTCGATATCATTTCACATCCAATAAGAACACATACATTTATTTTTCGTACAGCCTTACTATTGTCAGCGCAAACACTTTTCTAGCCCTGGAGACCGTCTGGATGACTCAATGACAACCCCACAACTGACGATATATTTTAACAAAAAAAATCTCCTTGTTGTTACCTGTTGACTCAAAATTAACAAAGAAAGTTGATAATGACTTTTTTCTAATTCGTTGACTAACGTGTGGATTGCATAACTGTGATTCTCTAGTTCTTCTCTTATAACTCAATTGTAACAGAAATGTGGTTTCTCAGTACGATACAAAAGGCACTTTCACCTGTTCTGGTGAAGGTGTGGCCGATCGGTTAGTGTTTCCTCACTAAGTCAATTATCTTTTTGTAGGCCGTCATATCATTTGAAATATTATTTCATATGGCTTTTATGCCATAGTAATGAGCATGCCATGAGTGTACCATGGTAATGAATCTATTTATAATGTTCAGTTTCGCTGTCTGTTACATCAAATACAATGTTGTCCCTGATAAGTTTAAATCGAGACTTTTTTTGAATCTCTACTAGGTACCGGCAAGGATCCACGCTTTCTAAGTGACGTTACACCGAAACACTTGTATCTCGAATCATTCTCTTCGATGGACACAGACGAAAGCTGATCCACACTTGAAACTTTCACCGGAGTTATTGGTTAACCCACACTACTTTATTCTACATGACTACGTGGCAGGAAGTTTCTCTTTTTATGTACGGGTGTTTCTCTTTATATTTCCCGTAGTATCTGATTTAGGTGCAATCGGATGGGTCTCACCCAATCGGTATATCACACAGTTTCTCTCCGGGCATGGTGCCTTCGTGCGAGTTTGTCTAGGTTTCATTTGGTGGATTCGAGTCAATGCCCGGATTGCGGGACTGATGATGCAATGAACCACGTCCTCTACGTCTGTCCCCGATACGAGGTCGAACGTTCACGAGGTGTTAGGGAACTTGAGAGAAGAAATTCCATTTCTGGATCGCCGTATTATCTGGATGATTCGCAAGAAGTGATTAGCTGATTTTCTTCGCGCCCTTGCGGTGTGTAGATCTGCAGAGGGAGTTTAATCGAGGTACTCGGTTGTGGTAGGATCCCGGGTGGCTAGGGTTCCGGCGTAGGTATTGGATTGGATTGAGATAGGCGCATTGGCATCGTGCCACGGTTATATTGATATTGTTTGTAATTCGATTTGGGACTCCCGCTGGGTTGGGTGGGCCTCCGCCGGGGTATGTTAACCCGTGCGACCGGGAGTGTGGCTTCCCTCCGCCGGTGGCGGTCCTGATCGTGACTTGGTAATGCCACGCGAAACAACATGAAGGGGCCGGGTGGGGGTACAGGGTTTGTCCCCGGCTCCTCTGCGGAAACATATTAGGTTGTAAAAAGTGTTTCTCTCAGGTGAAATATATCCATGACCTTTCCGTATTCTTTGAAATTAGTCGGGAGTTCCTCATGTCTCTGTACTGGGGCCCGTATTATACACCATCTTTACTGCAGACCTTCCAACTACATACGAGGTTACTGATGCTTCCTTTGCGGATGACACGACTGTTTTGACATTTTGATGCCAGTCCAGTTACATCATCAACTAACCTACAAACTGAGTTGAATTTAATCAATTCAGATAATAAATTTAAATATCTGGGAATAAATTTAAATTAATTCAGAATAAATTTAATTTACTATCTGAGAATAAGTATTAACCAAGCTAAATCTAAAAATGTGACATTCATAATGATAATAGGAAACTGCCCACGGGTTCTCCTTTGTAGTGTTATGATTTCACAACCGTTGAGTGTGAGATGCCTAGGTCTACACCTTACCCACCGGGTTGGTCTAGTGGTGAACGTGTCTTCCCAAATCAGCTGATTTGGAAGTCGAAAGTTCCAGCGTTCAAGTCCTAGTAAAGCCAGCTATATTTACACGTACTTGAATACTAGATCGTGGATACCGGTGTTCTTTGGTGGTTGGGTTTCAATTCACCACACATCTCAGGTATGGTCGAATTGAGAATGTACAAGACTACACTTCATTCACACTCATACATATCATCCTCATTAATCCTCTGAAGTATTATCTAAACGGTAGTTACCGGAGGCTAAAGAGGAAAAGAAAGAAAGGTCTACACCTTGATCGTTGACTTACATGTCAAGTTCATATAAGAGAGAAGAGAAGACAACTTGAGATAAAGTTCAAGGAAATATTCTGGTTGTTGGGCGGAACTTCTCCTTTGTTCTTGTGTAGTAAGCATCTGGTATACTCAACAATCCTAATGTCTATCTCGACCTATGGGATCAAACTATAGAGTAACACCAGCAAAAGCAATATTGACATCTTACAGCGGTTTCAGAATGAGCTGGCGAGGGTCATAACAGATACACTTGGTTTGCAAGAAACAATTAAATACAAGATTATCTAGGATTAGAGTCCGTGTGGGATGTAATACAATGTTTCAGTTCAAACACAAACACTTAATTATAACACAAACACTTCAAGTGAACATGCTAGACAATGGGGATGACATTAGAAGGTTGAACTGCATGGATATTTTAAATCTAATTATCCCTCTGTTGTTTTAATGTGTCTATGGCAACTTCGGCTCTGAGTATCGTGGATTATCTCTTCAACTCTTAATTTCATATTTTTTTACAGATACACATCTGTTTTCTTTAAGTTGCTTAATTTTTTTTTATTAATTATGATATATTATTTTGCTTTCTATTGTTCTAGTAGCGTATAGTGTCATTCATAATTGCAAATTGTATGTGATTGGCATAAACGTTTTTATAATACTTGTGAGTCATTTTTTTAGAGTTTTGCTGAGGGCTTCTTATCAAGAGATTGGGAATATGTACCAATTTACAAAAAGTTTATTTAAATGTTACCAATTGTAAATAAGTTTTTAAAAAATAAAAAAAAATTGTTATTCTTTAAAGTTGATAAATAATTTTATTAAAAATTGTATACTTTATTAAATGTAATAATACCTTACAATTTTCAATTTTTCCTTATTTTGTTTAAGTTACGGTTGTATGTTTATAACAAAGATTAAATAACATGTATGTTCTTTCATAAAATAATTTATTTGTTATAATAAATCCAAAGTGAACATATTATTTGTGGGGATTTATTAAACGTCTAAGTTAAACGTGAACCATTTTAATAGATTACTAAGTAAACTTAGTACTTACAGAAATTCTACAATTTCGTTTTAATATAAGTGAAAGAACGTGTTGTATAATACTTTGTATATGAATTTACAAAAGTTTCTGGTTACTTCAATTTTGTTTTATATGGAATTTTCCATCTTTTACTATGTTAAACCGTCTAACTTATTTTGTTTTAATTGATTGTGCATATAAGTTCTTATTTATGTTCAATTTTTAAGTATGTACGTCTGTAATAATTAATTTTAATGATAACCGGTGTTTCATCTATTTGTGTAACTTAAATCTTATTTAAATATGGCCAAAGCGTATGCAATTGTGATAAGTGCTTTGTATAGCTCTTGGTCTTTGGTTACGCTACAGCAATAACAGGAAAAGGTATAGTTAATATAGAATTAAAATATATTAGTCTTCCGTTTCGGATTTTGAACCATTTCACATCTGCTCTGTTTAGTGATAAAAAAATCCTATTATATTAATAGGAGTGATCCTATAAATATATATATATATATATATTAATATATTAATTTTACTAATCGGCTGGACATCAAATGAAATTACATGGTCGCGTTTATCAGAGCTTGTGAATCTTTTCATTCCATATTTAACGGAAGTTTCAACAGTCCAACCAAAAATATTTTTTTTGTTGATCAACTGAAAAGGTTTCAAAGGGAGATTATGATTTTACCAGTGGTCACATTACATCCGGAGAAACAGCTTCTCAACAACTTAGACAGTATTGAAGATTTATAGGTCTGTTGGAAGTAACATAATGAGGAGGTTCACCTAATTTCGTGACTGTTACTATATGGTAGAACTTCCACTCAGATGACAAACACATTGTTCTGAGAATTCCATTGCAGAGGTTTGTTATGCACCGGATGGTCTTAGACGGAAGCATTACTAACAACACTCAGACGAGAAAGAATTAGATCAGCCTTTTCAGATTCGCTCCTAGCTCATGTACCTTTCGAACCTTACAAGGGAGCAATGAGTCTGTTCAATGGAGTCCGCTGGAGGTTCTTGGCAACATTCAATGAAGAGTGCCTCTCACTCTTCAAGGGGGAAAGATCCGCAAGGTAATCCCCCCTAAGGTAATCCCCCTAATAGAAGGACTATTTTGCATGCAACTCTCTAAAAAGTAGTCCCATCTTAAAGTCTCCTGTAGCATACATGCCACCTTCTTCTAAACCGTCTCTTAATACTAAAGAGGTCTATTATCTCCCTTCGATAGTTCCCTTCCTTCATACTTCCCTACCGGTGTCGAGGAAGGGCATACCCCTTCTTGCATTTCTGAGAATAAATACTGTGTTGCATATTCAATACCTCAAGAACACTTAAAATTGTGCAGATACAACCAACCCTTCCTTGAACCACTTATGATATGATTTCCAATCGGTCCTATTATTCTAAAGGACCGAAACATTTTTCTTCTTTATCACCGTCGTGATAAAGATCGGTCGATGGTCTTTCTTACAATCTTGGTGCTGTGCTGTAGTATCACAGGTGAGTAGTCCGATGTCGAGTCACAGTTGTCCGTAATCGAAGTGTAGAATGCTTGCACACCCGAGGTCACATAAAAATCAAGTAATTCATGCACCCTTTGGTCTGGTGGCTTGTATGTGGGTTGCAACCAGGAATTATATTGAGATGCAGTTTCACAAAGCAGATCTTTAATCTTTTCCCACGAGTAATTTTAGTCTCGAACCCCAAAGAACAATGCTTTGCATTCCAATCGACCCCCCCCCCCATGAAATGGGAGCGCAACGTCTCAAAGAAGTTTTTGAATAATTATTTCATGATAACAAGGCGTGGGGAGGGGTGCAATTGATAGCTGAAAACCTGATAAGCGCAACCAGTTCGGAAGTTCAATTGAGATTACTTGAATTTCTTCTGTACTGAAATTCGGGAGTTGGTGATGTATTGGTGAGTTTTTAACTAAGACAGCAGTTCCTCGTTGTGCCCTGCCATCTGGATGGTTCATCGTGTACACAGAATGAGCTGAAAGTAATTACGATCACTAAAATGAGTTTCAGAATTCAGGATCGCATCTAACGATTCAGTAAGGATCAGAGCTTCTAATTTCTGCACTTGACCAGTAAGACGATTTATGACTCACATGACAATCTTGAGAAACCTGACCATCAGAAAAGTTGGGGTGATTAGTTCCCTCAGTAAGCCTAGAAGGCCATTTGCTGAACTCCAAATTTGAGGTTTTTCCTCTATTTTGGTATCGGCATCTTTATAGCTACTCTCCACCACCGCAGCATAGATTCGCGAAAGGTTATTAGAATTAGTAAGGTTCCTATCTTTCCTTCGTCCCAGCGTGGAAAAATTCGCATTTCCTGAATCAAAACATGCCGACCCTTTGCCTCCAGATTCAGGCAGAGTAGTAGTGGTCCTTGAGACTTGATGTACCTTGTCCATCTTTTCTCTCCAATATTTATCTGTGTAATCTTTAACCCTAGTTGAAAGGTTGATCAGATTGACAGACTGCGCAAGTAGCCGGGATACTACTTCTGTCTTTTCTTTGATAATCCGTAGTACTATGCTCTTCCACATACGTAACACAGCGGTATGGTTGTATACAGTCATTTTTGTATGGACCTACTGCTGATAGTGCATCCATTACCTAGACCTGGGAATTTTGTTAGAGTTTCGAAAGTCACATTACAGTAAGCGACATATTTCAGTTTTTGATATCTCCTAGTTGTTGTCCTGAGGCTCAAAATAATAAACGATTTTGACGTTCATCGTCACCCTATATCGGGCGTTAATAAAACTACGGTCTCTGTGTCCGTGTTCTTCAATCTGTTCTCCAATGGTATCCACTGGAAACTAGTGATACAGTTTCCTGAGCACTACTCAAAAAGCCTTTCCATCTTTCCGTGTGAACGTATAAGATTATATTCACAAATCAAACTATCTATTTTCTTGTGTATATCAATGTCTTTAGAGAGCAGACGTATTTGCTACGAACCTATTAAATGTACATAGCAATCATTCTTTTCCACAGCTTTTTCAAGAAGCTCATATAATGTGATCTGATCATGACGAATTATATTCGTGATTCAATAAATCTTCATTATCGATAGAACAGCATTCTTCTGGATTACCTCACAATTCATAACTTCCATTGGAAGATTAATGAAATGATTCGACAATAGCAGTTCATCAGGGGAATATTTTGGAGATTCTGGTGTTCTTGGTTTCCAAAGCACTGGAATAATCTGCCACGGAAGGCGATCTGGCTACAAGTCTGTCGTATCAGTTTCAGAATCACTTTGTCAAGCATCAGCAAGACTGAAGATAATAGTTTCTCTAATTTATTTTCTAAAAGATGATCTCCTTGGGTCGCTGTCTGAATTATTAATTATAATTGAGGCGGAACTTTTAAATAAGAAAGCTTACAAAAATAAACAATTGCGTTTAAATTATTACAGTAATCTTTTTTTAAATTTTATTACATTTTAGTTAAAATATAAGGCAAGTCTGAATGAAAAATGGGATACTTAACCTGCTTTGTATATATAAGTGGGAGGCACTTTCATTGATATTGCTTATGTGTTTTTGGTACCATTGTTCAGCAATTATGTTTCGCAGTTATCAATATGTAATAAATTATCTTCTGATACTTTACTTCATCCAAACGTGAATGTTAAATATATATTATTTATGTAATTGACTTTTTGTTGGAATTTTAAATTTCAAAAGAGACAACAGATTTCAAGATAGACATGAACACAATTAATCATTTATCATCAATACATGAATTGTTTTTTGATTGATGAATTAATTCACCACAAAGTCTTACAAAAAAGCTTGGACAGGGGATATAGAAATGGAAATTGGTAGCACATGAAAAATGCCATGCCTGACCTGGATTGGAACCTGGGACCTTCGGATGAAAGACCACTCCGCCACGGAAATCTGCGTCGTTTCTAATAATTATAATTTATTTAAATTGAATGTTTTATTAAATTTTACCTTGATTTTAAAAACATAAATTATTAATACTCTGATTAAGATGAAATCATAAATAAAAATAATTCGTACTTTTCATCCTTCTTTCTTTTTCCTGTTTAGCCTCCGGGAATCACCGTCAGGTATTACTTCAGAGGATGAATGAGGATGATAGTGAATGAGGATGAAGTGAAGTCTTGTACAGTCTCAGGTCGACATTTCTGCGATCTGTGGTTAATTGAAACCCAACCACCTAAGAACACCGGCATCCACAATCTAGTATTCAAATCTGTTTAAAAGTAACAGTTTTTATCAGACGTAAACGTTAGAACTCTTGACTTCGATATCAGGTGATTTGCGAAGGCGCGTTCACCACTAGACCAAGCCGGTGGGTTAGTACTTTTCATCCTAACGGCCATCATTATAATAGGAAAATGTCTGAATTAGACTGTACTTAGCTCTTCTGTCAGTGAAATAAATAAATAATTGCTTCAATGAATAAATTATTAGTAAAACCACTTATATGTGTATATATATATTTTAGCATTATTTTTAAGAGTAAAATTGTGATATTTAGCTCAAAATACGAGAGTGGTATCTTGCGGAAGAAAAGTTTATCACTCGGCTATTGAATCATAAGTGGCTTAAGTCATTTCAGGTAATTTTCATTCCGTGTTTGTAAGAGACGGTTCTGATACCTTTTAAAATATTTTATATTTACTTTTCAAGAATTTATTTTTATATTAAGCGTTTGTGAAGAAATGGAAAAAAATTGTTTCAGGACCAGTTTTTCTCACGTATTTTAATATCCTGTACACCGTAAGGGAAAATTTTACTAGTAAGTTTAAATTATTAAAAACATATATTTTATTCTGTTGGCATATGTCAAATTACATACTTCGCTTCAGGAATAGGTAGGCATGATAATCCATGGTTAAAAAAGGAACTGGCCTAGAATTTTCCAGAATGGATCTGTACGTATAGATGGAGTTCGCGGCGCTGAGTCTTAAATAATTAGTCATAAGTTGATGTTATTACCAATTTTTTATTATATTTTTAAATACTTTTATATGTATAAATTGAATGTTTAATATACTTGAAATAGTAAATGAATTATTTATATATTATTAAATGTTTATTATAATTGAATTATGAACTGGAACTATTACTGAATGCGATTGTACAAGAATAGTGATATTGCCATTTGTAGGCGACTGGTTGGAACTGAACAAAAGTGACGACTGAAGAATGAATAATGAATGACCAGAAGATGGAATGGAATGCAAAGTTGGCGGGAGTTTATAAATTCTCCCTACAGATTGCAGAGCCTGGACAGTGTCCCTTGCTGCTGGATGATTCTATCGGGCGTGTTTTTTAAAAGGTTTATTTTAGGTGACGGGTCTAATTTTTCAATTTTTGTCTTATTTTATATTTTGATTTTAAGGACGGATTTAATTGCATTCCAATCCGTTGTTAGACCAGCGTTATCGAACCCATTTCATGGGCCGACCGCGGAAGGCTAGACTTTTGAAAACCTGTCCTCCCGACGTAATTCCCCTTCAGACCGTCCACTGAAGTCCTTTCGGTGCTAACGCTTCATAGGCTAGCAGGAATGCGCCACAACGGGGCACTAACTGTATGGAGGGAGCAATGCGCCCCTTTCTCCGGAGGAGTCGCAATTGCTGATTTAAGTTAATTTAAATGTAAATTTTAAAGGAGGGGTTGAGTAGAAGCTCTTCATCCACTTCTGTTATGGCTGCCTTTCAGGACGCATCTCTGCTGGGCTCTTTTCCGGACTCCTGTCCGTGATGTTGGGCGTAGAGGGTCATCCTTCTTCTTCATCTTCTTCTTCCTCTTCTTCTTCCGATGACCTCTTCATTCTTCTTTGGCCTGCACTTTCCAAGAATTGGCAGTAACCGAAGTTACATACCATTAACCTTAGTATTCCCGTGGCCCCGAAGGGCTGAACGGGGGAAAGTGCAGGTTTCTTCTTTTTTCCATGCTGTCAGTGGCTGCTGGGCAGGTGACTGCTGGGCTGGTGTGCTGGGCTGATGGCTGCTGGGCTCGTTCCCTCATTCTTCTTTCTTGAAAGGAAAGGGAACTTACAAATTTAGTGATACCTATTCGCGATCGCGGTTTTGGGGCGGCGATCGCCTTTTCAGAAGAAGTAAATAGAAGTTCTTTACTCTAGATAATATTAATCTCCAGACACACGTGTGTCCGGGAAGGTGTTGGGGGGACCACGTGGCCGCAGTGAAGAAACTATTTGTTAATTGTGGTGGGTGTGGGTATCTGCAACAAAAGAAACAGAACACACAAAAAAAAAATGGAATTTATATTTTATTTTTATTTTGGGATGACGGGATTAAAGGAAGGCCGTTTCCCTCTCTATTTCGGTGAGTGCTTAGCCAGAAATCAAAACGGCACGACTAGTCGCTCCACACCCACGTCTCTCACGTTTCTGAAGCAAAACACACGCACGGAGAAGAAAAAAAAAACCCCCACAACTTACCGCATTTTGTTGTCCTGAGACCCTATAACTCGCTGACTTGTACAGTTTACACTCGAACACCATTCACTCGCGACCCCGGAAACGTTTCTGACCGTTTTTCCGTTTGTGGCTCATGCGATATGGAGGCCCCTAAGCCTGGTTTGTCGATTCTCGGCTCCCGCACCGCACCATCACGGTGGTTCGTCCAGTACGGCGTGAGGCCGCTTCCTTACAACTGTCGGGGTTGGGTCCTCTCGCCAGATGTCCTGAAGATGACTGTTCGGACTCAGCCGCTCTCCCGAACAGTCTGCGCGCCTGCACCACCACCACCTCGGACACGGATTGTAATCTTGCATCGGATCGGAGAGTGGCGTTCCTGACGATCCACGGAGCTCCAAATATAGTCCGCAACGCAATGTTTTGGACGGCCTCAATCTTCTTTTGAAGCGAGGAGCTCAACACTGCCCTCCCATGCCGGGTAAGCATATGTCAGAATCGGCAGTACGTAGAGCTGAAAAATAAGTAACTTAGTTGCCATTGGGTACGGACTGGCACTGTTCAGCACTAGGTATAGTGAGGCTCTGGCGGCCGACCAGAAGAATGACGATGGACTTTCTTAAATAGTGCTGCTGGAGCCGCTGCTTCGTCAGAAGCCGAGTGTAGCCGAAAGGAGCCGTGTGAACTGTCAGGAGCCGAGTGATGTCGTCAGGAGTCGAGTGCAACCGGAAGAAGCCGATTGACGTGTAAGGAGCCTCTAAATCGTCAGCAGCTGAATGCATACGAAAGGAGCCGAGTGCACTCTAAATATCCGAAAGTATTCGACCGAAGCCTAAGATATTTAAATTTATAAGACCTATTAAATATATTAAGGCTCCAACATTTAAACGTTATTAACAAAATATAAATATGTAAAAAGTATTTATAAATTAAAGAAACCTAAGTCCGAACAGGATCAAAGGAAGCATTGATAAAACCTTGACCAAAGCAGCATAAAAAATATTGTGAATTATAAAATAAAATTTGTTTAAAATCGATATTAATAATTTAAAATATCAGTACATGGAGTAATATTAACACAAAATACATGAAATACTAGGTATATAAAATAATTATAAATTAAAATAATTCAGAAATCTTGATCTCGTATTGGCATAGTTTGCTAAAATTATTTAATCACATATTTTGTACATGTTAAACAGGAGAAAATCAGTTTTTATTTTTTGCTTCATTAGTATTATTTACCTCTTACTACAGCCACTCAACCAACTGAACAAAGTTATCTCCACGAATTAAATGATTACATTGAGAAGGTTAGTAGATAAACCTTCTTGTTAAATGACTGTGTCAATAAAATAAGGTTGATAATACAGAACAAAGACCTTCACAAAACTTTTATGTTGTTTCTGCAGTACTGGAAATACAATTTATTTATAACGAGGTGTTTTTATGCTTGAAAATGTAAAATAGCAGAATAAAAAATATGTTTATTGATTTTTATTATAATTAAGTAGCGTAAACGTATGTTTTTATTTAACTGAATTACATACGAAGAACAGTAATGGAATAAAGAATACTGATTTAATTTAGTAGTAGCAGAAACGAGAACAACAACAATAAGAGAAGCATTGTAGCAGCAGCTGACAGCAGGATCTGACAGTAGGATGGCCCAAAGAAATTAGTGGAACAAATGTCACGAGAGCTGTGCCTTAATTGCTAACGTCGTCACCACCCAGTCAATACGACCCACCCTTTAGCTATCCACTATGCTCATTCCATACAACCTAACTTTGCACCCACCCTTTTGCAAACGGATAAAAATCCCACCCTTTCTTCAAATTTTTTTTATCTAAATATATTAATGAAGTTAATAATGTTGGTTTATTTTTAATTGAATTTTATCTGATATTGAAACATTTTACACAAACATTCAAATTTGTGTTGGAGTGTACTATTGTTATACAAACCCCCGTTACCACTTATGAATAAAAAAAGTTCAAATAACTTAATTCATAAATTTTTCTCTCCCCTTTTTTCCGGTAAAATTCCACAATAAATTATTTAATATAAAAATTACTGTTAGAATAATTTACCTAAACTAAAAGTCGTTAGTTTACCTAAAGCCGTTAGTAAAAAAAAAAAAAAAAAAATCTGTTTCGGCACACTGGAAGGCGGAGGTGCTAAGTAGGTGATAAAAAAGATTTCCACCTTAAAGTTAAGAAAAATTTTTAGTTTACTCAAAACGACAATGGTTGCATTTATAAAGCGTTTCACATGTTTAGCATACGACAAGCACCATCTTAAAATTCAAGCATTTGGTCATCCCTTGCCGTAAGGGTTGGTCATATCAAAAATTGTTACAGACGTAACTTTTGTCTAATGTTTAGAGGACTAACGAACACTTTAAACCGAATCGATACAGTGCCTATTAAGGGAGGTATGATTTTTTTGTCTTCAAAATCCCATTTTTTCCATCCCCTGGACCAATAGTTGGTGATATCAAAAACTTTACTTACATAAGTTTTAGGCCCTTATCCAAAAAATGTAGGAACTTTAAACGAATTCGATATTTTACATAAGAAGAAATTTATAGCGATATAAATGTATATATAAACTTTTGAGTTGACGGTAGTTTTAGAGTTTAGGGATGTAAAACGCTAAGATATGTCGAAATTATTTGGAGGTCTAATCATGGTACCATTATAGTAGTTAGCTTTTTTATAAAATCTACCTAAAAGTAATATTAAATTATGTAGATATTTTAACCATTATATTTTACTGCATATGGATTTCACCCAAGGAAGTTTCCTGCATGTCTTTCGTCACAACCACTTTGATAATCTATTCTCGTAGATATTTTGAAATTGATAAAAATGACATTGAATACCTGTAAAATAACACATAAATGTTATACTTGTTAATTATAAAATAAAAGATTTGTTAGAAAATGAAATAGATTTTACAACATGAATTTCGTAAATGTTTTATCAAAAGGACAAAAGTACAGCAGTAAAAAAAAAAAAATCACCTTAATAATGGGAATACTGTGAGGTAATGATTTTGGGTGAATCCCTTCTCACACTTCTCAGGTCAAACCTAGCAGGGGTTGGACTAAAGGGGTTAGTTAATCCTTTCTTATGTAGCGTCCTGCTGAGAGGCAGCGTTCACCACCTATTGTCAATTCATCTATTGTTATACGTAGAGAAAGACATTCTATTTCTTAAGCGTTCAAAAAATTAGAAATAAAATCCAGTGAAATTTATTATTTTATAACATACTGAAACACGTAATAAAATTTTACGTTTAGTATTATTTAACGGAATTCAATGTATTTTTGTTCGTTCGATATGTGATTTGCTGTATTTCTCACTTTGCCGTAATTCATTTACAAGAAAATAAAATAAATTATTTAATGGAAAATTAGTTTGTTCAAAAATGAAAAAATCTGACAATTATTTTAAATTTTAAAATTAAAAAAAAAAATATTTTCACATTGTTTTGTTAATTAATTTCATATAAGGTTGTTTTTTACTGGATGATATCGCCACATAAGCTTTTAAAGCTTGTGTGTGGGATATGAAGAAGGGATTTTGTAGCTTATGTAAAATGCCATACCTGACCAGGTTCGAACCTGGGACCTCCGGATAAAAGGTCGAGACGCAATCAGTCCGCCATCGGCGATATAAGATAACTTTATTCAATATAATTATAAAGTTTATTTATGCAATTTTAACATCAGAATCATCGTATTAAAGACGATAACAGATTGTTTAATTCCAAGCTATTTCCTCATGTACGTTAAGCTAAGTCTGTTTAACTAGGAGCCTTTCAATAATTATTTGAAAAAAAAAATAATTAGTTGACAAATAATAAATAAATGGGGGAAATAATATTTATATATGTGCATTGAGATTACACTATTTTTCATTTGGAGCCCATTTAGACATATAAAAAATGTAATAAGTAAGTAAATGACCATAATAATAATTATAAATATGATGTAAATTGTTTGATTCTAAGTAAGTACGTTTATCATTAGGTTATTTTTTAATTTATAATCCATATTACTCCATTTTATTAAAATTGCAATAAATTATTTTAGTTGATTAGCTCAAATATATATGTTGTTACGAGGTAGTTAATTCAATATTTTTTTATGTTTATTTTAGTAAGACATTAGTAAATTTATTAATAAATATTATAATAGGGTATAAAAATTTGGGTAAATTAAGTAAATAAAAGATCTAAGAAGTAATAAATATTTTGAAATAAAACTACGGTTTGCGTAATCGTCAATTAGATATTATATTATTTAATCTAAGATGACTTCTTCAATCTTAAGTTCTGTAGGGTTCACAGTCAAATCGAGTAAAGGTATGCAATATTTTTTTGTTTGTTATTAATTAATTTTTAACATATTTACCTTTAATTAAAATATAACTAATTTTTTACGAAATAGGAAAAAAAATTTTTAAACAGTAAATTGCTGAGATAGAAAATAAAAATATTTAGATTGTAAATTTATAACTCCATGTTGAATGTAATCTTTAGTAAATATCTTTATAAAACGTTAAATTTATGGTTATCTATTTTAGAGCTAGTTATTGATACTTTCACGTAGCTTTTATATCATGTGTAAAGTCTTCAATGTATAATTTAACTCATTCAATTTGTACAAAAGTGAATGGAAGCGTGTAAGTTAAATGCGTGCAAGCGTGCGGTTATGTTCGTGCTACACGCATTATTCTTCCTTTAAGTGAATAGCTTGAACATTTCATTGTAAAACTGGTGAAAAGTAAAACCTCCTCTCAAGCATGTCAGGAACTGGGATTGCAACTGTTCCGCACACAAACATTTATTTTTCCTCATGGTGAAATAAATGTTACAAGAAACGTGAACTGACCTCGTGGTTCGTGCCACTCATAAATCTTCAACAGGACTCTGTAGGGTATGTTTTTTAGGATTCAGTCCACAGACCAAGCAATTTCGTTAGGATATTTAGTGTTTCCTGACAGCTCAAATGACATAATGCTTTTTAAGACTTAGCCTAATGAAATGACATAATGCTCTTTAGGATTTATCAAATGAAACTTTACGGTTATTAATGGGTTGGTAAGATGTCAATAAAGGAAAGCTGTATACAATAAAATGAACATGCAAATATCTACAATGAAAATATATTTTATAGTCGCTAAAACTTTTCTTTTTAATTTTAATTGAAATTATTATTATTTTTATTATTATTATTGTAATACCTTACAGTAAGTATACGCACACCTTCATATCCCAAACAGTCGTAAATGTAAAAAAAAATTTCTTTTGTCATGTAAATACTTTTATAATTACTACGCTAAATTCCGGTTTTAACTATCCAATTTCAATTTCCCGATGTCTTGGGTTGCAAACCATAGATGTTTGTTTCGAAGCTTGAATAGATAGCTTCTTTCTTTTCAGCGATAAACTAAGTAAACATAAGATGAAGGAGATTTTATGATATTTTAACAATTAAATATGTTCATAGCCGGAAAACTTTCTTACATCGTACATTATTTTATTTTTATTACAATTATATTTCAATAATTCTGTATACCATATTTTTCTTAATGCAATATAAATTGTTTTCAGAGTCAACTTCTTGAGATACAGATGAAATATATCTAATATTCTGGACATCTTTTACGAACATAATCCTTAAATACTTATAAAAGTTTACTTACAGCAGATTATATTAGAAAGACCCACCGGGTTGGTCTAGTGGTGAACGCGTCTTCCCAAATCAGCAGATTTGGAAGTCGAGAGTTCCAGCGTTCAAGTCCTAGTAAAGCCAGCTATTTTTACACGGACTTGAATACTAGATCGTGGATACCGGTGTTGTTTGGTGGTTGGGTTTCAATTAACTACACATCTCAGGTATGGTCGAACTGAGAATGTGCATGACTTCATTCACACTCATACATATCATCCTCATTTATCATCTGAAGAATTATCTAAACGGTAGTTACCGGAGGCTAAACAGGAAAAAGAAAGAAAGATTATATTAGAAAGAAATGAATTAATAAAATATATAGTTTATATTTCTGAATGTAAATATATAGAAAGCAATTAATAATAAGGTATCTGAACTACCTGGTCTTTATCAAGTATCCAGTAATATTATTTAAAATTCACAAGGGTACACACTGAAAAATTATGAAAATGTTTGTTTAAAATACTTTCAAATTTTATTTCCTAAAATTACTATCTCCCTGAATTGTTTACTAAATATCTCCGATATTTAAGAGGCAACAAGCAATGCAATCGTAATTTGTATATCACGAAAAAATTTTTTCAAGAAATGGAGTGGAACAAACGATTAGATTTCAAAAAGTGTTCTATTTAAAGTTGTGTAAAGTGGCTTTTAGGTTTCAATTTTCATAGCTTGAATTTTTTTTCTAAAATATACCCTAAACATGTAAATTATAAAAAAAACGTTTTACCAAAAGGCAAGCGGGATTAGGTTTTGATGTACTCCTATTATTATTACTTTTTACTTATTAAGTTCATTATTAATAAACGTCAGACCTAATTCTTCGTCAGGAGAAAAGGTCCATTGATATATATTTCTGAATAAAAAAATCAAGACTTGCTAAGCTTTTAATCGTATTAATTACTATATCTATACTGTATTCAGTTAGCTTATAGAGTGAAGCATAAAATTTGTTGCGTTTATGTGATTATGTGTTTGGAGTTCAACATGATCCTCCGAGTCACGGTCCCATGTATCAGTACCGATTCACAACGCCGCCATATCTATTCTACACGACAATCATTACTAGTATACTATATTAGTACATTAATCACCGTATAATTTGTCATATACAGTCGTATACTCCGGCCGTTTATTTTTGGAAACTGGACATAGCTGCGTAAATCGTAAAATTACTCCTTCCAAAACGAGAAGTACGCATGCGTTTTCACCAAAGACAAAAACTTAGCAGCACTGACGGTACAGTCATAGTAGCAATTATCGATAACAGCCAGTTGCATTCACTGTGAGTTTTATACAGCCGGCGACGCAAAAAATTATGCTATTCCTTTGAGTAGAAAATAAAAATACTTTTTTGTAAACCTAGCAATAAATTACTTATGAATAATGAAATTTATTTCTTACCTAAACTTACATATACTTACTTATTTCTGACACTACACTTAAAAGTCACAGTTTTCAAAATATATCGTACAAAAATAAAAAGATCAATTAAATTTAACGGTTTAATTTTACGCAGTGTGATGGTGTACAGTAATTTAAAAATTGATAATTTTATGTACAGCCCATTTTTCTACAGAACGAATACAGCTTATGTCGATCAGTCGCTGTCATTGATCATTTCAGCTCCCGACACTTATTCATTTTTATCTTACCAATTAGTAGTATCAGATTCGGAATCACTATCCTCTTTTAAATTCGCAGGAACAAATTTTCGACGGTATCGTTGTAAATGAGTTAATTATAGTATGCGTTTTAATTTTATGTCGTTTGTTTCAATTAAAATCTTGCAGTTATTTTTTTCGTTTTTAGCCAATTAATTTCCAGTTTTTTTCAAAATTTTATTAAGACTAGTTTTCCCTCCCATAATTCTCCTAAAATTGGTAACAGATTTTTTAAAGTGGGTTCAATCTTTTGTTCAACGTAAAATTTGATGTGGTGTACATCTGATTATGCATTTTTCCAAGTCGTCAATGTCCGTTATTCGTTTTTTATTATGTTGTGTTTTTTACCTGGAGTACTAAAAGATGTATTTGTATTTTCACCAGCTTCATCTTATTCTTATTATTCTACAAATGGATAGCTTTTGTCAGTGGATTTTGTCACACTTTCACGAACTTTGTTTACATCTGTTACAAATCTTCTGACGTCTACGTCTTTTTTCATAAACTTATATACATTTGCCACTATTTTTCTTGCCTGACTATGAAGAGTTTTATGAAGTATACTTGATTTTTAGGGGGCATATTTACATTTTAATATAAGTAAAATACATTTATTTTTTAAAATACGCAATATAAACACAATTATACGGTAATGCCCGTCTCGCTTCTTGTGTTGACTGTACAAGAACTGACAGCACGACCCAGTTACGGAATGAAATCCGCAGGAACTACTATTGCTAGCCTCAAACAAGCACCTTAAATCAAAAGGCCCGTAGCCACGCGCCGGGTGTCTGTATAAAATCGAGTTGCCAAAAACGAATGGCCGGGGTATAGTCATATAATCAAAGTTTTATATAATGCTATGTCTTCTAAGTTCTATTGCAAACTCAATTTTTTCATATGATCACTAGCACGAATTAAAAAACTGTAAGAAAAACATGTAACGGATACTGTTGAATCAAATTATTCGGATTTGGATATTATAGAAAACAAAATTGAGTCTCTCATTGTATCTCTTAATACAGTTTGCACAGATATCTCGCAATCAGATGTCGAAAACTGAATTGAATTTATTTTTTTCTTTTGTTATCATAGAAATTTAATCTAAAACAGTAATTTTTACTGTTAGTGAATAATTGAAAATTTAATAACTCTTAAAAAAATTCAAGGGAACTACACAACTAGAAACAATTTTATTGAATAAAATACTCATGGGTTATCAGATGTGCCGTACAAGGTAAGAAATATCTGTTGATCATTTAACATGTCTTAATTTATTTAAATTTAAAATATAGGTATAATTTTTGTAAAGTGTAATACCGAGTGGTTAGTGAATATTAACATCGCGTAGTTTCTATAATAAGAATCAGGATTTACAGAAGATGCTTGGGAATCTGCCACGCGCAATCTGTTGACTTGAATTCTATAAGGTAACTGAATTAGGTATAGTTAAGCTTATTCTTTTATTATCATTAAAACATAAAACTTGTTTATATGTAAAAATATAATAATCATATAATCGATAAATAATAATTGTACGAGAATATTTCAGCCTTTTGAAATAAGAGAAAGTTTGTTTTAGTTTGTATGGATTTAAAAAATAACATGAGACAAATATGAAGCTTATTATTTACAAGCGTAACGTTTATTACATAAACAATAGTAGAACCACTCGCTAAATAAATATTACTTAACAACAAACAATCGTGGTACAATGAAAAAACTTCTCACAGATTGTTAATAGCTGGTAAACAATTTATCTGTAAACAGTAAAAGTAATTCAGACATAATATTGGTAATATTTCAATATCGTACTTTTAAAAACCACATTGACTACTTCATACAGAACGAGATTTCTTCTGTGGTATGTATTACTTCACGAAAAATTATTCTGTTATACATGACACGCTCTCAGTTTATAAAATTTACTGCTCGTCCAATAATATTACATGGATAAATTTATTCTCACAATCGTCCTCAAATTGAATAAAATATTTTAACAGAATCGTTCAGATAGCCCACTGCTTTTCTAGTTTTATGTAAATATAAATAAAAATAAACACATATACTCATTTAATTTTTGAAGAAATATAAATAATCGAATTTTTTTATATTTGAGACACTTAATTAAAGTAAGATTAGAAGATTTATAAAACTACCGATAAGTGACTTTTAGTACGTACAATAAATTAGTATATAAAAATTAATATGTGTAAATTCATCTCGCTTTATCACATCCGGTTACAACAGAATTAAATTCAAATTTAGTAAATTAAGTGGTATTTTATTTTTTATTTAATACGTTAACGCTAATAAATTTTTTTCAGTACTGAACAGTTCGATAATGACGTTATTTAACAAAAATTTATAGAAATTATTATAATATTAAAATTAGTGGCTCCTTACTGCTCCTTAGCGTTATTGTTGGTCTGTTATTTGACTTTCGGTTAATATGTTGTTTAATAATTTTTTTAGTGTAAATGCTACAATAATTGCTACTGTTACTGTGATTGATAGTAGTATCGTTATTGTGTGGTTTTAAAATATAATTAGTTGTTTTATAATTGGTCTAGCTCTTAACACTCATTACAAAGTAATGTTATATATTTCAAAAAGTTGACTAAAACTTCTAGTGGACCCGTGCTGCTCCACAGCGTTATTATTTCAAAGTAATGTTTTACATTTTTAAAAATTGGCTAAAAAAATTCCATAACTCCTCAAAATTCCAAATCCCCTTCCTTATCTCTATCCTCTCGTACCACAGGTAACATTCGTGCTCAACACCTATTTCCAGTCAGACCAGATTTTCTACGGAGGGCTGATTTATCTATTTATTTTGCTTGGAATGGTCCGCAGATAAGTCATCAAGCATCGACGAACCTTTCAGGTGATATTTCTGTGAGTAATAACCACGGGAAATTCCTAAATTAAGGAATATATGAGGATTGTTTTGAAGATTTCTCAGAAGAGACTTCAGTTTGGGGTCCGATGATGATTGATAACATATTTGTGGGTCATTCCGAGTATAATAAAAAAAAAAATCAGCCTGATCCGTCCAGTAGAACGCCCAGAGGAACTGGAAATAGGTTTTCAGGCAAACCTTTTAATATATAAGATGAATTTTTTTAGATTTACTCGTATTTATATCTTTAATTGGATAAATAATTTTTTTTCAGTCATTATTAATAGAATAAAATATGTTACATATGATTAAAAATTTTAAATTTTGGTCATCAGTGCGTGTTAAACACCTCACTGAAATAAAATTGAGTTACTTTAGCATTTAACATATTTTATTTTATATATATTTTATTTTTTTCATATTTTATTTTATATTTTAACATATTTTAGATGCATTTCCTGTAAGAGTGGCAGATGTTAAAAACCGTCTAACAAACATAGTAAGAAACAAGTGGAACGCTGAATGGAGGAGTTTAAATACAAAATTAAACTCAGTTAAAACTTCTCCTTATAAATGGAAAAGCGACTTTAAGTTGACTCGCCGTGAAAAAGTAGCGGTGACCAGACTTAGAATCAGTCACACGCGATTAACAAATTTATATTTGTTAACCGGCGAAGTGAGACCAATGTGCGGTGTTTGTAATAAAACACTGACAATCAAGCATCTAATAGAAGAGTGTACCATATATGAGGACCTCAGAAAGAGGTTCCGTCTTACAAATAATATTAGTGCTGATCTGGATAATGGAAATGAAGAAAATATAGTTGCATTTTTACACGCCAGTGGACTTCTTAAAAGTCTATAAAATGGAAGTTTAAAGCTGTGGTAAAAGATACTCTAAGCGGTAGTTTTATATATACATATAAGGGAGTCTCGAAGCGTGGCACGTATAGTGACTGGAGGTAGCCCTCTTGCCTAGGCCATTTTGGCTCACCTGCATTCAAGAGCAGTGAGTCGGGGTGTGTCCGATGATGGCTTGGGGGACCCTCAAGGGTGGATTGAGGGCGCGAGGCTATGGGTGTACACCGTGCATGCCTATAGCCTGATATAAGAAGGATTCAACTGCCACGGCACCCTGGCACGACTGATATACTGCCCAACGGCGGTTCTGGTCGGCCCGAGGGTGCTTAAACAAACTATAAATGAGACTTCGTAGAAAAAAGAAAGAAAGAAATGGTATTGATAAGATTAATTTTAATTTTAAGTTCATGGTCTTTTGAGAACCTATCTCAAATTTTAATATTGGGGCCCTTTACACCCCGTAAGTGTTTGTGATTGTCCTTGTCTTTCATGTTTTAATGTTTATTGTGAAGTTTGTGTTTTTAAATAAAATGTAAGGGCCCTTTACACCCCTACATATGACGATCCTGATGGAGATAATAATTTCTTTTAAAGAATGTGACGAGGGCTAATGACCTTGGCAGTCGATGCCCGTAAAAATTCAGTTAAAAAAAAAATAAAAAAAAAACATATTTTATTATTTTACGATCGTTTGATATAGAATTATGGCGAAAAATACTTAAAAATAGAAAATTGTTTTTTAATAATTACTATTTGTTTGCGTGCAACAGAAATTATCCCACTATATTTGGGTTTTTTATGATTTTTTGGGATGCATGTAAAATTATAATCGGATCATTTCTTAAATAAAAAAGCTACCGCTTATAAAAGATGTTAATTGCCATTTCTTACATTTGATTATCCAGTTGGTCCTATTTTGTACTAAAAACATCTGAACACAGAAGTGATAAATATTAATTTCACAAAAGAAATGTTAGTGAAAATACACTTTACTGTTTTAAAATGTTATTGCACGCATTTGGATATTGAATTTATTGCATTTGGATATAATTTAAGAGGAGACAAACAGAGAAGAAACTTTTGAAATCAATTCAGTGGTACCTGAAATCATCATTTAAAAATATACTTACAGTTTCTGAGACTATATACTACTGAATAGCGCTAGTGTTGGTTCGTTTGTGTGTGCGCGCGTGCACGAGCGTGTATGAAGAAATAGATGCACTACTTATAGCTATAAAAATTGATACAAAATTGTTAATTTACTTTGTTTGCGGTTCATTTAGCAGAGATGGTATTCTCTGCTATAACATTTCCCTTCGAAACTTAACCCAAGCGCCGTGTTTTGCGAGGAATACTGAGATTCACAATTATATAGGCATTCTACACGTTCGTGAAGAAATTTAACGCCTAGTTTCTAGATATGTGTCCAGGTTGGAGAAGTATGTTAATAATCTAGTTTTGAATTTGCTAGACAATAGTGAGGACGTTAAGAGGCTGAAAAGACTTCATGTACTTAATCTGATTGATGGACCGTTATGATGAGCCGGTTTGTTGGAGATAAGGTGCCCTCCCCGCGGGTACGGTTTTTAGAGAAATGTCGGTGGTAACGATCCTGGGTGATGGAAAGGACCTGGAGGATGGAGGTGTACAAAAATATTTTGTTGGAGATAACACTTCTTATAATTATTTTTCTTTTATTTTCGATTATTTAAATTTATGGATGTTCACGTTTATTATTTATCTATGATTATTGTAAAGTTAATGCTTCATTTATTGTTTTATTTAAAGTTAATATTTTATTTTATTTGTTCTATTTACGTACCCTACATGATTAATTGTTGGAAAACATTTAAGTACATTTAAAGACACTATCAAATATTATGTAATTTCACAGTTATTAGTATTTATTCTTAGTATTTATCATATTAATTGTTTTTGTACTCGTTGAGGATTATCACTGAATGATCCTCTATCAAGTCATACAACTTACTAGCTTCAATATAAAATCTGACTGTAAATAAAGGAATTCAGCAAAAAAAAAACAGAACATATTTTAGAACTAAAAGCTGAGAAAATTTTAAAATATAGATATATATATATATACAAATCTGGAGAGAATGGATATTTTTCAGATTAAAAAAAAAGTATATGCCAACACTCATTTTTATGTAGGATATTAGTACGTACTAACTACGCTGATCAACAATTATATTTAGTTTTTAAATGGGTAATACTTGATTTTGTTTACGTTTATTTAATAAAAGTAAGAAAAATTGTGTGCATAAGTAAATATTTATTATATTAGTTGATTAAAAAGGTACCCATTCCCAATAAGGATTTTATTTAGTTTTCGTATTAGCTGTCGGTTTTTTAAGATAAACTATTATATTTTTTTGATAAAATACATTTAATAAAATATAAAATTTATTATTATTTTCGCTGAAAGTAATAAAATTATTAAGCTTTATTACAAAATGATATATAAAGTGTGCATTTGTAGGTTACAAAAGACATCCATTCTCTAAATAAATGAAACGTGGCAAAATTCTTTTTTCTATAACGTGATGATATTTTTCTAAAATATAGCAACCAATAATACTGATTCCAAACGATTTGCTGTGGAACAGATGAATGCCATAGATATATAAAAACACAACGATCTCTATTTTATTTATAAAACACAAGACATTATTATAAGCAGCATTTCACAAACAAAGAACACACACTTGTATTATATGTTTATCTATTAATGTACATTGAAATTTCTTATTTTATACGAGTAAACTATAACACACATATGTAATTAAAATTAAAATTACCCGATAACTTTTACACTTAACATACCTATACATTTCAACTAAATAATTATGTATATAAATAGTGAACCTTTTACATATCGTCAGAAACTAATCCACGTTATAACGTAAATTATTCAATAACACCTACGCTTCAAAATTTTATTTGAAAAATAACCCTATCTAATTTATTAGCTCTGTACGTATATTGTTAAATTATTGTTTCTACCATAATCTTAAGATCCCTTATAAAATATAGTTCGATTAAAGTTATTCGGACGAGACATCTAACCTGGGTGTTATAATTATGTTGTACTATGCTCACTTTTCATTCCTTTTAAATAAACATTGTAACGGTAATGTTCTATTATTTAAAAAATTACGGATAGTGTTCCTGAAATATTTGATGGCTTGTACGTATGAGAATCACCTCAAAAAAGTGCTCCATTTCTCATATTACCCAAATCTCACATAAGTACTGTCCTCAAGTTTTCCTATGATAGAGAACATTTTTAAGTTAAAACGGGCAGGATTAAATTTTCTATTAAATAAAACATTTACCTGAACTTGTCATGACGTGAAGGCGTCAATTTTTGAACCGAGTAATTTATTTGTGTTACAAGCAGTAATATATACCAGAAAACAATGAGTCGGTTGGAAAGCGTACTTTTGACCTTAATACGATTAGATTTCTTTTCAAACAGTTTGCAGATAATCTGTCAACTGTAAATTTTACAGCTTTTGGATTATTTTAAAATTAATCTCAGATACTTAAAGTAGGATTAGATAAAGGAGTTAGAATCATCGTAAGGTGAATACTCTTCGTGTCTCTAACACTGCTAAGAAGATAATAAATATAAATCATAAAAATTGATTTAGTAATCTATTTTTAATCATAAATTTTTGAACTTTATAATAGATGTGCAGGGCACCCATAAATCTTTATTTTGGCTAAACTTATTATTGTATTATTGTATGATTGAAGACTTAATCGAAGTAAAACCGATTGTTTACAGAACCCTACCAAGAGAATATTAAAAGACTGAAATAAATGAACCAACGACAACTAATATTGACGTATTTGGCAGAAACCCGAACTGATAAAGAAAAACAGCTTCACATTCATTCAGGTATTTTCAAACAAAATTATATACTAATTTCTTCTATATCTTAAAAAGGAATACAATAACTCAAAATTTCGTTCCATTTTAAACGTGAAGGAAAAATTCCTCAAGGGGGACATTTATATTTAAAATACTGTTTATATAAAGAACAAAATTTTATTTGTAATAGCATATCTTAAGGCTAGACAAAATCTTCTTTATAGGGTTTTTACAGATTTTAAACTCTTATTTTCAGGGAAATAAGGAAATGCGTGATTGTTTTTTTTCAATAAATTTCAAATTAATCAAAAATGTCAGATAGTCTTTACCATAATTAATTTTACAAGAAGGTGTAAAACACACAATTAATTTTTTTGCTTATTTACCGCATTACTACATCTATCAAAAATAGTTTGATAGATACAATAATAAAATTATAATTACGTTAAATATAACTAAATTTTAGAGAAAATAAATCATTGTCTTTATTGATACATTATTTATTTTTACATCGCTATTGTTCCTATTTATTATTATTATTATTATTTATTTAACCAAAAAGTTCTACCCATGCTTTAAATTTTATTATCCTAGAATACACACATAATATAATACCTAGAAGATTAAATCAATACAACATTTTTATTCAAATGACTTAATATGCTTTGAGTTTATTTACGGCACAACACAAATAATAGTTTTGTTGTTCACAACGGACGAACAAATCAAAACATATAGATTCGTAGTGGGTGAGAAGCATATGCTTATTGTAGCAGCACGGTTTACAATGAGAATCAGATAATTTGAAAATCTATAAGTAATATCCACCGTACTGAGAACCAATAATTAACACTTTCTATGTTATAGAACAAACTTTTTAACTTCCAACCGGCGAATGGAATGTAACATAAGAAAACGTTTTACCTAGAAATGCAACAAAGATTTTTTAACGGATATCGTTTTTCTACACTAGCTTTTAATCGGAATTGCTCTTATCACTTTCTAGCGGTGCTATGATTTACTTTCACGCTCTGCGAAAATAAATCTACTTTCGCGCTCCGCGAAAATAAATCATAGCACCGTTTTCGTTTGCAATATAAAACTATTAAATTGAAGAATAAATATTATCCATTATACTGTTTAACAGTTTACCAGACGTCCAATTTAGAATGATAATAATAACTTGAAATAAAAATTCATATCTTGTTTATTAAATTCCAGAGATAGAAATAATTTTAGTGTAAGATTTGCTGTAAGAAGCAATAGTTTAATTATTCTGCGCATACGTCCTATTACGTTTACTGAAACGAAACATCATTAGTAAAAATATAATTCAAAAATTTTTTAAGTTATTGGATATGTTAGAAAAATATTAAACAAGAATCAAACTTTTTCTATGATTAATACCAATATTCTGTTAATGAATATTTTTAAGTATGTGAATGAATACGTTTGTTAAAAAAATTCTCTCTTTACGAGAAATAGTTTTAAAATTAAATTACACCTAACACCCCGCAACTTTTGATGTTATGTTTATATAATTTCTAAATTTCTTCATTTAAAACAAAGGCTGTAAAGATTTACATTAGTTTGAAAATAAAATGAGTAATTCACTTAAATTTTGTAAAAATTGATGTCATCATTTTTTTTTTGAAAATCATTTATAGATTACTAGAAAAGAAACTCTACTAGCCATTTAACATTATAAAATTTCCAAATAAAAGATCTACATTTTCCAAGAATCTACAAAAGCTAGGTGTTTTTATTTAAAAAAATATACATATATATAATGAAGCAAAATAATCATTTAATTAAGGTGAAAGATCCATAAAAAGCTATAAATATAAATAGCAGACAATATTGATTTTATAAGAGGAAATATGGATTCATGTAATAAGTGATTACAGCAATTAAAGTCTATCTCATTATAAGTTTTTTTTTTAAAATAATAACCTTCTTTGAGAAAAATATGAAAATATAATAATGAATCTCTATTAGCTGGCGATATAAAATCATTAAGAAATGGGAAAATTTTGAAATAACGATGCGGAAATAAATTTAATAGTAACTGGAAAATCTTAAGATGTTATTTTAAAAAAAAGACTGTAAATATATTTTTTGAACACCTAAGAAATATCTATAAACATTGTACATGCTAGACTAAAATGATTGTGTTACAAGAAAAACATAAACTTTACTTAAAGTTCCAGAGTAATTTTGTACTTCGTTAAAAGTATTAAAATTCACATATTAAAATTTGTCAAAAGGAAGATGATTTTATAATTTAATTCACTGAGAGCTCTTAGGACCTATTGTCACGTTATTCAAGTTGAATTCCAATTAATTAATTATTTTGAATATGCCAGATATATCAGTGTGTTTATCGATTTTATATGAAAGTATTTTGTTTTCCCTTTACATACTGTTTTTGTGAATTTGTAAACTTTTATTAAAAAAAAAAAAATTATTATGAACGAGATTTTTTATTATCAACGGCTATGGTCATTAGCCCCGGTAAAAATTGGTAGGGTATGAAAAACGCCTGACCGGGATTCGAAACCGGGACTTTTGCTCGAAATGCCTTGACGCTACCTACTCAATAACGGAGATTGGTTTTAAAACGTTTATTATTTTAGTTAAAATTTTTCGTTTAAAAATATTTTTTAACATATGTTTCTACTTATTACAAATATTTTTTTAATATTTTACGTTAATACTGGCGAGTTTTTGTAGTGTTTACAGTGTGAAACAACAGATAAGTATTTAATATAGAATTATTAATAACGTAGGATAATTAAAAAGCGCGCGGCTGACAATTTTGCACATAGTAATTTTTTTCAAATTCTTTAAATCTATTTAAACAAATATATATATATATATATATATTTCTACATAATTATATAGCCTACGACACTCCTGGTAACGAAAGGATTCGAACGCGGGGTTATACAGCTAAATCGGTTCAGCCTTTCAGCAGCTATGGTGGAACACACATACCATTGTATGAATGTACATACACGCTAAATACATTACACTCCTTTTTGAACAGTTGTGTAAAAAAGTAATAAGTAAATGAGATGAACAATATTTTGCTAATATTGGCAGAATTCTGTGTTCGAAAAATTAAATTTTTTTAAAGTGAGTAATGGTAAAATATATCAGAATTCAATATACAGCTCCGTTAACTACAGAAGTATAAAATGTAATAAATGTAAGAGGATTAAAACAAATTAAAAGAAAGAAACATTCAACAAGAAACAGATTTAAGTAATTTACGGATTAAAGTCTATAATTTTTAAATACTTATATATTTAATCTATGAGGAATATTAAGAAGTACCAGATAAATCAACAATAGTCACTGCTACATCGCATGTCATAAGACATACACAGATTTATCTTAATCTAATCTTCTACCAGTAATTTGCTTTTCAAATTTAAAAAAAAAAGTTTGATAAATTATTTAAGAAAGATTATAGATTTATCTAAAAACTAACTAAATTACTTGTATTTCAATCAAATAATTTGATTTTAAAAACAAAAGGTTTAAGATCACTGTTAGAAAATTATATACAACAATTCTAATAGAAATCTTTATACTAAGTAACTTTTTATGATCTTAGATTTAAAAGGAAGATCATTCAATTCGCTTCAAGAATAAAATTAAATAAGATTGCTACACGAGTTATATGATTTAAATTTAATTAAATATTATTTATATTACAAGTATTAATACAATATTTCCTAATTGTATTATGTCGAAATTGAGTAAATGTTTGAGGTGTATTACAAAGAGCTGTCTCGGAACATTACTGATTCTCATTTACACTAATATTAAAACAGTATAAAATTATATGGAAAACTGTTTATCTTTTCAGATAATCAAATACTCAATAATACTCAATCAAATAAACCTATATTTATATTCAAGAAACTGGGTATAAAAAAAAATTATTTTTAATGTGAAAAAAATCAGACTATATAGTTTGAACCACTCGTTTATATCTTTATTTTGTTCTATTGAAGTATATATAAAAATTTTAACATTTAGAAGGTGAATGCAACATATATTTAGGATGTAGGTAAATAAAACGCTAAATTTTTATTTTCGTGTAAAAGATCTCCCAGCACACAGTTTTATTAACTGTATTGGTATATTTGCTTCTAAATAACTCGTTTGATAAGTTAAAACCATTAATATTTTTTTTATAAAAAATTATTAATTTTATTTAAAAAATGTAATTTTTTATAAAGAAATATATAAAATTATACATTTTTATAAATGTATATAAATAAGTTAAAAATAAAAGATGATTTATTGTTTGATCAACTTACCTTTATAAGAGGTTTAAATCGGTTGGTTATAATTAGTTAAGTATGAAAGAAAAATATCTTATAATTTTTGTAGGAAAGAAATAGTAAAGGGAAAATTAATTTTGCCTCTAATTAAAGGCAAAAGTAAGACCTAGTCTCGGTGGGGTATCCTTTCGGGGTTCACCATTAGAGGCAAACATTAGAATCTTGGATGGAGGGATCCTTTGGGATCCCCCCATCCGAGATTCTAAAGGCATGGCGCCCAAAAGACCGAGTCCTGGCTATCTGGCGGGAATATTGTTCCCGACACGGTAGTTAGAGGTTATAGCACCCCTCGGAGTCGAGTTTATTTTTAGTTGCGGATACGCCTTCCGGAGACGGGAAAAAAATTAATTTATATTCATTAATTATTGAGTGTTCATATTAAAAGTCGAGAATGTATTTAAATTATTAATAAATACTAATACTAATTCTTATAAATAAAATAGTTAATTCCAAGAAAGAAAAATTGTCACAAAAAGCGGTAAGAAAGACATGAAAAATCTAACAATAATTCCCTCAAGGATTATGAATGTGTTATATATTCATTTTTTTTTCACAAACACCAATGTGATCTAATCCAAACAAACGAAAAACATAAGCTGCTACATTGCAGTTGGTGTTATCTGTACCCGTTAGATAAGTGAACCGCTAACCACACGTAACTCTTCATCCACAACAAAAAAATTAATTAAGTTTGGTATAAATTTATATTTTCTTACATTCTTCGTAATTAATTTATTATCTAGCGTTCCTTGGTATCTTAATATGGCTATATTTAACCATATTTTAAAATTTCCGCTCTACATATTTTACATTCATTTTATCAAGGAGTTATTTTATAATAAGAAATTAAACCGTACTCTTGTACCAACAAACTATCCACTTTATTCAACCATACCAAGTATTACATTTTATAAATTCGGTCTATTCTTTGTATATTCTATAAATTACTTTTATAATTTAACGAGTAATTTTTTTGATGTATTTTTACTATTATGTTAAGAATTTCATTATTACAATTACTTTACGACGGAATCGTTTAATTCTCTTTTAATAAGAGGAAAAACTAATTTTGAACCAATTTTTTTTGTGAACAACCATAAAAATTAAAAAAAATAAAATAAATAATGCATTTCTAAACAATAAAAAAGGGTTAATTTTAATTTAAAAATTAAAATTATACAGTAAAAATAAATAAACAGCACATTTATCATTAAACTATCTATATAGCCCTTCTTTTTCTTTCTCTTTAACCTCCGGAACTAAAGTAAGGTATTACTTCATAGGATGAATGAGGATGATATGTATGAATGTGAATAAATTGTAGTCTTGTAGAGTCTCAGGTCGACCGTTCCTGGGACGTGTGGTTGATTGAAACCCAATCGCCAAAGAACAGCAATATCTACGATCTATCATTCAAATCCGTGTAAAATCTATCTAATCGAAATCTATCTAGCCCTGAGGTAGAAAATCCCAACGTATGTCCGGAACATACCGTCTACACTTCCATGTCCAGGGCGGTAACAACTGTGCATAAGTATAATACATACAGATGGCTAACGGGGTTTCGAGTACTTTCGGACTCATGATCATTGTTAATAATAATGATCCTTATCTGTTTGCAATTTCAAGTATAGAACTAGACTTCCAACTTCACTTTAGGACTGGACTCTTTGATTCTTTGCACTGGTCACCTTCAATTTATGTTCATTAATAAATGATTTTGGAATGAACTAACCAAATGTTTAAAGCTCTCAATATGACAACAAGGTTGATGTGATTGCAGGTATAACAAAGACCATTTCGTTGTCCACATGCCCCGGCGATTGCAAGCATATAATAAGGTCCACATGAATGTCGGTGTATAGGAGCCCTGAAGGCTTCGGTGTGTAGCAGTCTGGAATCAGTGCAAAGATTGCGAATCCGGTCTCTGCCAGGATGTATACCGGTACTCGTACCCATGGTACTTCGGTACCACCGGAGTACCGGGTTGGATCTCCATGGTTAGCAGCCCAGTAGTGGTTGTGTACCCCGATGGCTAGCCTTGCTGCAAAAGGGATCAAAATTTCATGCAAAATCTTTAACTAACAAACGTGGCAGAGGGTTCACGTAAACGCCCTATTCTCGCCAGAAGCAAAGAGGAAACGCAGATAAACTCAGGAAAGAGTTGAGAAGTCGACAAGCTTATTTTAGCAATACTGCGTCCAGACCAAGGCATCATGTGATTACGGGAGAGAATGGTAACTTTTAGAAAGTCAACCCATTCTTGGTTGCTTGGGAGATAAACTGTGCTGGTGGTCTGGTCAAGGAAGTAAGTAAGACTTTTCACGGTCGGTACGTTGAAACCAAGTTCAAGCTTTAAAGATGTGTTAATGTATTTGCCGCGATCTTTCTTTTTTTTGCCTTGGTGCAATAGTTAGAGAATCATTAATACTTTTATGGAATCTCTTGAGCAAAAAAATTCAGCAAAACCGGCGAAGATGCAGCCACCGATTGACGTTGTTTATTAGGATGTTAAGGAGACATGTAAAAAGGCCAAAAACACCAGTCCTTCGACCAGTCTTACGGAAGGTGTGGCAAGGACGCAAAAAAGTCTATGCTTGGTGCTTGGTTCAAGTTACGATGAAGAAGACTTTGGATGCAGAGATTGTACAAAATGCAGTTATGGAACCTCTAATAGCTCAGAGTGTTCCTACATAAAGGGCGATTACTTCAATCGCCCCGGAAATATCATTCCGTAATGCACAAAGTTTAGACTTAATGCTAACCGCTCCATTTAGTTGGTATCGACTGATGCTGGTCGTAGAATCTTCCTGTTAACGGAAAAGGATAATGATACCACCTCCGAGGCTATAGACATCCTGTTTTCAAGGGTGGAGGCTGTCAGCAGGATGGAGAAAATAAGTAAGAAAGGATGGCCTAATTGAAAACATAGGCGATAAAAAAATGTATGTTTTATATATTGATTTTCTAAGTTTTGTAATATATTTTATTTTAAGAAATATTTTAAATAGTTTTTATAATCCGGGTGGAAAGTTTTTCTTTCTTTTTTTGTTTTGGCAAAAGGATAATGATCAAAGTAATTGAAGCTTGTAATCCCCCTTAAAAAAAAACAAACCCTATATCTAAAATGATATTGAAAAATATATGAAATATTATGTAAATATCTTCTACAAATTTTTTTCAAACACATTTAACAAATTAAATTTTGTTTTTAACAATAATACAAATTTAGGAATTAAACAATTTTTTAAATTCTTTCTTTGTTAACTATAGCTCAATGTATAATGTATGTTAACTGAAATGAAGTATTTATTTTATTATTTGGTTAATGAAAGAATATAAAGATAAATATTAAAGATCCAAGGGAAAAAACATCTAAAATTTATAGCAATGAAAAAAAAATTTATTTTTTGAATGACAAAACTCATTAATTAAAATTTCCTTTACATGCATTATTAGAACCAAAGTAAAATACGTTAAACGAAAATTAAACAAATTTTTTTAATAAAAATTCAAATAATACAATTTTGTAAATACACCAGCGTCTAGAAAAAATAAACAGATTAAGTTTTATATGTTTTCCTTTTGAAAGAAAATACTAGTGGAAAATTATTCAAAGGTTTTATTTTAACATGTTACAGATTTAAAATTTTTATTATACTGATAAAAGTAACAATGTTTAAAAATTTAATGCAAGATTTAAATTAAAATTTGTTTCCTGTAATTACAGTTACTTAGAAAGGGGAAAAAGTTAATAAAGACTGATTAAACAATTTAAGAACGATGAAATGTATGAAAATTATGTTTATGTGTGAATTTATAGTTTGCATATTTCTTAAAGTTTAAAAAATAAACAAAAAAATTATGCAGTAAAACGTGAATTAAAAGATCTTTTAAACAATTTTTTTAGCAATATTTATTTTCTTCAATGATTTATAAGGATTTTAAAAAAATAATTAAATTATTAATTCAACAAGACAAGAAATAAACAAATAGAAAATGCAGTAAGGCAAAGGTAAGAAATAATTGTAAGAAATAAACTTAGTAAATTGCCATCTCTAAAATAGATTGTTAATTTAAGGAAAAAATTTAATTAAAATTTCAGATAAGTAAATTTTGTAGCGCCAAGAAAAATAGTAAGTTTAATAAAAAGGAAAATATTTTTTTTATAATTAAAAAATAAAATATTGGAAAAAGCACAATGTAAATCAATAACGTTGCAATGTTTTAAATACTTTTTTTTCAGTAAGATAAATTATTAATTCTCTGTAAATATTTAGTTTCTATTACTATTGGCTACTTTCTGGTTGTAGTTCATTGTTTTTTTTTTTAAGAAAAACAATCACATAAATAAAAAATTATTAATATATGTTTCGCATATATATCGATATATATTAATATAACAAGTATACGCCTGACCACCACGAGACATGTACTAACGATTCAGGGTTTTCCGCTAGAGATCGTTACATTTTGGTGCTTATCTAAGGGAGATGGACACGTACAAATGCCTTTTAGTAAGGTAGGATTTTATTAACATTTGGTAAGTTTTCAGTAAGATCGGAAAATATTGTCAAAATAATTACTTAAACAATTTTTTTTTGTTAATATTTAATTTCAATAAAATTATAAAAATAAAATGAAGACATAATCTTTATAAAATTTTTGGAAAGAGAAAAGTTATGAAATACAGGCCCAGTGGATAATAAAAGACAGGTGAGGCATATAAACGAACAGTTTTTCTACTATTTGAGTCTATTTTGAAAAGTTAAATAGTTACAATAGTAAGTGCTGCATAAAAGGAAATATCGTTCTGGATCAAACTATAGATATAGATATAGTTGACGTCACGAACGTTGCCGTATTAGCACATCCAAACTGATTCACTTTTCAACTTTTACAGTGTTAACCTAATTTCTAAAGTTACGCATACTTTATTAATTTTTACAAAAAATACTGTATTTAAAAAAAAAAATTAATGTACTTAATATACAAGGTACATAATTTTTACATTTTTAAGAAAAATTTATAATTTTCCTGAAAAACTAATAATTTTTATACATTTATAAAAAGTACTGAAATGTCAAAATTTATGAAAACATTTTTTTCTCATTAAATTATCATTAAACTAATAGAATAACTAATGTTTTTATATAAATATATATACCGTACTTACTCGCGTACCCGGCTCCCCCGTAAAAATAACGGTGTAGTTTTTTGGGAAAAAAGCCAACAGATAAAATTCTCAATTGATTTCAATTTATCTTTTTTTACAATAAAAATTTACTAAAATATGTACCTTAAAATTAAATATATATTATATACAAAAATTACGGAACATTGATAAATACTGCATAAAATACGGAGGGCAATAATTTTTTATCAAAGACATCCGGCAACACTGACAAATAGATTAAGTTTTCTTAAATTCATACCTATTTGTAAAACGATTTAACCATCCTCGACTTGCTTTAAAATCTAATATTTGAAGTTCCCTAGCAAATTGTGCGGCTTTTAATTGTGGTATCTCTATCGAAACAGCAAATCCTTGCTTCCGTATGTGTTGAATGTAAAAAATTTGAGGAAACTTGCGAATTCCGCCGCGAAATGCTCTTCTAATTTTACTGTTATCCATAAGCTTATTTTTCCTTCTTTCAATCTCTGACACGCGATTCCGGAATATCATATATACGGGCCGTTGCACGATTACCAATTTCTTCGGTTAAATTAACTTTTTATTTTTTGCCAATCATAAATGAAGCCAAACATTTTACAGAACTCATTTTTACTAGCTTGATTGAAGTACTAACAGGAAAAATGTAGTATTTATATAAATTTAACATACAATCTTACATTCACTCGACTAAAATAAGATAATATTGAAGCTGAGACGACGCTGTCCTAATCAAAAGAATATCATTAAAAATAAGAACGAATATTATGATAACCACAAATTCGGAGATAAACATGCTTGTGATAAATAAACAAAGTTTATTTATAAACAATCAATTACTATGTACCCTACAAAGCAGATGTGACTCAACATTATATTACTGATGTGAAATTAAAAAAAATTAATTATAATGCACGCTATGATTTGTTTAGGTTATTACCGTATGTGAGCATATTATATCACAATATGTACTACAATGGAAAATACAGATATTGGACCCTCGTTGGCAAGTCATCTCGCATACCACCCGCACCCATAAATAAATTTCAGGTTGGTTTTAAGAAGAAAAGTACGCATCGCACGCGAGTAAATATAATACATCAAAGTCAAAAAAGTTTCTTTAACGGTAGATTTAAATTTTAAATACCCTGTTTGCAGTTAAATGCAATCGGATTATATCTTGGCTTTGTATATTGGTTTATATTTTTATTTACGGGCAAAATTTTATTTATTTATTTGTGTATATTAAATATATAGATGCATTCATAGCATGCATAGTTGCTTACACAGAATCCAGCATATAGGAAAAATGTGATATAAAACTCCACAACCATAAGAAACTCGAACGTATATGCATTTTTAGAGACTTAGAGCTATTATAGGAATTTATGTTTTCATAACTGAAAACAACCTTGGACTAGGTGAATTTTGCTATTTTTTATTATTATTATATGCACAATAATTCACCATAAAATATTTTATAATATACGTTTACATATTTTTTTATCTATCTACATACACTCTGATATTATAATTTAACTTTATCTGTTAGATAAACTAGCGTGAATCGATTTATTTATATTTTGAAAGAATATTTATGATTTAAAAAAAAATTAACAGCATATATTTGAGAAAGTAAAACGACAAAATTATTTTAAATTTTCTTGAAGATTTCGATTATACAGAAAAGAAAGGAGTAAATAGGCCTGTACCAAGATAGCGTAAAAGGATGATCAAATAATCAAATCATCGTACAAATAGGCCAGTACCTACTTATATGTAACGCATGTATTAGTGGCGGAATAAAAATTTTGTTGATAACTGAAATAATATTAATCTTAAAAAGTTATTAAAATTGATTGAGACAATAAAAATAAATTTGATGTTAACAGGCGAAATTTTTTATTTATTTTTTTTTTCTGTTCCACACGGGCGTGTAGTGTTCAGTTGTATTAAAATCTAATCATAGAACTATGGTATATTATTATGGCTTGATAGAAAATAATTGAACATTATTAAATTCCTTTTTTATTCTTTCGTTGTTTTGAATCATCTGTTCACATTTATAAATGGATGCGAAAATTAATTGTTGGTGATTACAGAAATAAGAACGTATTTTTATTTTTTTTTTTTTAATAGACATACTGTTTCTGAAATGATTAAATACGTGACATTTTGAAAGAGTAAAAACAGAATTCTACGTCTTTAGGTATGGTAATTACATTTTTTTTTTAATTTTTGTTATCAAACTGTAAACCTTGGTAATTGTATTTACAAAAAATGATATAAAAATTTGTATCCTTTATGTATATAAAAACATGCATATTACGTATTATGTTTTTTGTTTTTTAAATAGTATACGTTATTTGGTACTGGACTCGACTTCCTACTCAATTGAATTAATTGTTCTCCTTACTAAAATAATGTAGGACATAGTAGAGGTTAATGTAATGTGTTTTGTGAACACATTACATTAGCGATATTATAAAAATCGTTACTGAACAAACTAGGATGCTTTCTTTTGTTGTAAATAAATAATAGGTTTTTCAGTTAAATAAATTAAAAAACGATTTATTTTTGTAAATTTCATTCAAGAATTCATTTAAATGTAAATATTATCGATTTTATATGATTGACTTTTTTTTTTGTTTTTATAAGAACTTTTTTTTTGGCTGCATGTAAAAGCATTTTACAATTGAAATGAATCAGTAAAATATGTTTGCCCTTATTTGCAAACATTTCGTGTCTACAACCTTACAACCGTAGTTGACAAGAGAAACCATTATTATTAAATTACACTGATTTGTACGTGGCTAGGGACTATTCGGTTATATATTGATTGACATGCTAAATACATTGGATTGCCTACTTTGACAATAAAATAAACTAACCTATTTTAAACATAATGTGTATTGTAAAATCAAAATAACAGAATGTATTCTAAAATTCATATTTTGTTAATAAAGAATACATTTTTTAACAAATAAAAATAACAATAATAATTTTTGTACTTCGTAAATAATTTTTCTCCATATTTTATAAGTAAAGAAAAATATATTGAAAAGATCAATTCATTTTTCTAACCTTTAGTAATATTTCTGCTTATAAATCATTCGATAGATAAGAAATAAACTGATAATAGAACATAAATAATTTTTTAAATAAAAAGAATAAAACTTCGGAAAACCAATTAAAGTTTTCTGAGATAAAGGAAGAGATAGAGGTCTATACAATATATCTAGTTAGCTTTCGTTTTACACGAAATTTTATTTTTTATCTCCTCTGTATTTATTGAAAGCTTAAGTTAAATTATTAATTTATCATTAAGTCATTAAAACAACAGCTTGAACGAAATGAAATATTATCTTCTGATAGATACACTTGTATGTAATTTATTAAAAATTCCAAAAAACATGTTTCATCCTGGCTTATATTAAATTGTTTATAATAGTAATTTCAAACAATTATTATTGTAATATTTTTTCCATTTTAATTCGCTCTTAACATAGGCTTACTTTTAAGTATCCAGCTTATACCAAAATTATATTTTTGTTATAATTTGTTATTTTATCTTAAATTATTTTTTTAGAATAAAACGATGAAAGAAAATCCCCGTTAATCGTAATCCAATCAGTAACTACTAGTAATTATTCTGCACCATAGGAACATCAATAAATTCTTATGTGATCTGAGAAACATAATGTCAATTGTTTGCCTACATTTAATATATCATATTAAACTTAACATGGCAGTCAAACTGCCATTTATTTATTTATATTAATTAAAAATATACCTAGCTTATCTTCAAAATTACCTTTACAAATCACCATTAAAATTTCTATGTAATTTTTATCAGTTCAAAAAAAATTCATATTGTTTCCTACGCCTTATTCCATTTATTTAAAAGAAATACGATCCTGATTTTTATTTTGTTTTTGTATGACGACTACTAACTCCTATGTTTTGGTATTTTTGTCCGATATTAAGAATATAGAAATTAAAATTATTACGATTTATCTAATAACACCTACAAATGTATAGTTATTATTAATAAAATTATCATTTATAAAATTATAATTATTATATATGGAATATGTAATTGTACTGTATTATTTGTGATTATTCAAAAATATTGAAATTAAATAGCCTCCAAATTTTAATCATGATATAAATACTAGGATTTTTACGGATATAATTTAAAAAAAAAGCCGATGTAACAACTAAACTAGAAATACCTAAAGTAATTTTTTTTTTTAATTTTGTTCTACTAAAGAAAAATTTGGTTTATTAATTTTCTAATAACATTGATATTTCATGATCTAAACTAATCTTTTTCCCCTAAATTAATTAAACACAAAATTGTGTGCCGTGTAGTCATTGAACTATACTCAATCATCACTCAAAAGATTCCTTATTTCATAGTGAAATTTAAAAATCGGGAAAAATTTGTAGAAATCTTCCATAAAAATTTTTATTTGTGAAAACGTAATGTATTATGAAATAAATTTTTGATAAATGCTTCTTAAAATATGTTAATTTTTAACATTTCCTGTTTATTTGTAATTCCTAACAATTTTATTTAACTATTAATTTCAATGAGAATTTCTCGCTTGAATGGTTACTTTTTTTAAATTGATTCTTGAAGAGTACTAATAAAGTTGTATATAATCAACATTAGGGGTAGATTTATAATTTGGTTTCAAAATGCATTTAGGACTAATAAGGCGTTGTTTCAATTTAGTTATTTCAGCAGCTAAGGATGTTGAATGTAATGTACGAGGGATATCTCTAAAGTAATGATCGCTGGGAAAGGTTTCTGTCCTTATGGTTGGCGAATCTGTGTCGCTCACGGCCACGCCTATAATGTACTCACTGCTTTGTTGTCTCTAAGTGTTGATTCTTTAATTACGTGTGAGTTATTACGTTTAAAATGAATAAGAAAATCTATGTTGCCGCCGACTGCAAAATACGTGGAGTCGCGCGATTGTTAAATCATCTAAACGTTAAATCACCTGAAATTCATAGTCAGTTGGTTAGCGTGTATGGTGATAATCAGATATCATATGATAAAAAAATTGTTATGTAAAAATTACTTTATGTGAAATAATTTGGTCATGGGAATTCCCACCACCTAATTTAGATACATGAAAGAATGGACTAACTACATATATACTGTTTGGCTGATCGGAATTCCGAGAGTCAAACTTTCTGAATAATAATAGATTAATTCTTTAGATCGTTTAATTTCACTCCAATAAAATAATTTTTTCCCACAATCTTTACATAATTTCATCGCGTTAAAAAAACGCGATGAAATATCGCGATTCGCGATGATAATAATAGCGACTTGTATCGATAATCAGCTTAAAATCACCGAAAGCCGAGAGGCAGATTCTCACCTCGGTTAATTTAGATGCAATAAAGAATCATTTTCCTTTGAAAATATTGTTGATGATAATAGTAAATTTAAACTTAAACTTGTCATATTTGATGGTGTTTGTTTACTATTTTGTAAAAAAATAAGTATTCATATAATTTATATTATACATTATAGTTGTAGATAATGTCACTTGAAATGTATAATTTTCATCTATTCGTGGATCTATGTTGTAATTCCATTCATATGGTGGTACATGCAACAAATATTTATTATCATTCATCGGTTAATATGTACAATTTAAACTATAATAATATGTAGTATTTCAACTGTATGTAAAAATAGATTATTTACAATATTCATCAATAGTTCAAAAAAACGATTTTATAATTTATTTATTATAACAGTAATGATATAGTAAAATGATCTCATGTTTACGGATTTCAGATATTTTAGAAAAGTATGATGAGTCTACAAACAGTATATCTGAATATCTAACATTGTTGTATTCAAAATTACACGAAACTGTAAACGTCATTGATTATAATCTTAAAAGTAAAAATAAACCTTTAAATAGAAATTATATTGAACATATGGAAAAATTATCCGAGTTAAAAATCCATAATTCGCATTATAAAAACGGAGCTTCAAATGTTTGCAACGTTATGCAAATATTGCATAACGTTGCTTATGAATTGGTATATCAAAAAGAAAATTTAGAAAACAAAAGAAATCCTCTTTTAAAAAGAAATTCGTTTATGTTTAACATAAATTAAAATGATTAAACGTATGAAATGGTCAGTAGGTAAGGATAAATATAAATATAGAAATATAATCTCAAAAAAAAAAAATTATTGTTTATTTTTTCGTAACATACATCGATTAATACTTAGCAAGTGTAGAAAAAACTATTTTGCATTAAGTAGAGAAAAAGATCAATCCTATTATAATATCCGTCTAAACCAATATATATAAAAAAAAAGCCAATTAATTATGAAAGATTTGACATCTGCTATGGGGAATCCACTGACGCCATAGAAAGTCTATAATATGTTATAATAAAATACATTTATAACAATCTATGAATTGTGATGTAGTAGCGTTTGATTGATAAATTTACTGTATTTTTCGGCTTTATATGAAATTATTTTAGTCTCGCAAATCTGAAGGAACATATACAATAAAAGAAGCAGATGTTTACACCCCGTTTTTGCTGAAAGTAATGATGACCGATTGATGCAATACCTCATCATAGTTTTTCTTAAATTTACAAGGTGAACAAGATTTATTGAAAAATTCATAGTGAAAAATGGGTTTGATTGACATATGCAAATTTCGCTAGCGCTAGTATCTCGAGGACGGTGGCCGCTAAACACATGGTGGTGGAGTCATTCGTTCCGTGTGGTCGTAAAGTACGGTTAAGTATTTCAAAATTGCATCAGAGTTAGCCTAGGACGCACCGTTTTCGAGATACGCCTTTTTTTTTGTATTTAATGAACGATGTGTCTGAGAAATCTCGTTTCTTATGTAAAATATAAAGAAAATAACATCAGCTGTCAATAATTTGATATCACAACTATAAAAAATTAAAAATCAACACCTGCTTTTGCTTGAAGTAATGATGACTGATTAATGCAGAAAATCATTATAAATTTACCGCGTTAAGTGAGTAGCTGTTAGATTATAAAAACCAACAATGATTTTGAAGTTTGAACCGTAAATAATGATCATTGATGGTAATAATCATTGTATACATTAAATAATTATAATTTATTAAATACTTATATCGCTGAAAGTAATGATGACCTACAACATTATCATAATCATAATTTAAAATTGATCATGGTGTTTGCAGTTAAAACATATGTTTTACTACGAATTTTTCACTAAATCAACCATTTCAACATGTTAATTTAACGTGAACACACATTATCATTGAAAGGAGCCGTTCTTTAATGTATTCAAATAAATCCGTAAAAAGAGACCCTTACATTCAAAGGTAATTTTGAATGTTGATTCTTTGTTATAATTTTGCAGGTATCTGAAACCTGTGTATTACAATTTATTTGCAGTAAATCCACTCTTTCAGCGTGAATATTTAACTGGAAACACATGTTCATCCTGGAAAACATGACCACACATTCAAATTTTTGTCAGGGGTCAAAGGTCAAAATGACGTTTGAATGTAAGGTTTCTATACTAATTAAGTTGAAGCATAAACTTACAGTGCTGATCGTTAATACCTGGAAAAGGTAGACATCATAATAAAACGAATAATAATTTTAATTACGTTCGACCTTACGCAGGAGAAATACAATAAAGTCTACTATACGTGTTCAACACACGGTAAATATTAATTCCAGTTATACTTCTATTAAAAAAATCGTTTATTGTAAATTATATTACAACTGACAAATACGAGTAGATACTCATTGAAATCTAACGGATCAATCTGCGGATATTTGCAGGTTACCGGACGATAGTTATAGAGGCGACGTCAGTCATAGCTGGTGTGCCACCGATTGACCTGCAGACCAGGATGAGACATTCTATTGCTTTGGGGAGTGAGAAGGCTACTCGTCGGCAGCCAAGTGGCTGTCGACGAGATGTTTAGAGTTTGAAACGACGGATAGAGTGCGGTGGTGACGGGACTGTGGATCACCCGCTCATCAGGAGCTGGGTAGAGCGGAAGCTCGGTGATACCAATTACGAGCTCACCCAGTTTCTATCGGGCAGGAATGCTTTCAAGATTACCTGTAGCGTATGAGTAGGAGTACCACTAGATGGTGCTATGATTGTGGGGAGCAAGACACGGCGGAACACGTAGTGTTTTTTTGCTCTAGGTGGACAGATTTGAGGGCCTCCATGGTGAGCCACGTCGCAGTAAATGTAGACAATGTCGTAAGTGTGATGTTGGGTGACAGAGATGCTTGGACGAGAGTTACGACTGCGGTATCAGGCAGCATTCGAAACAAAGCAGTAGAAGAGAGAGGCAGGCAGGCTGGAAGTCTGCAGTTGACTTGAGACGGAACGACCGATACCGGACGGCTGTGCGCGACCAGCCTTAGGGAGTAGCGGCTGGGGTTCCTCTGAGTCGTCCTTCGCCGATGATCTCCTGGGGATATCGCTCTGGCTATTCTAACTCGGTAACAAGAGCGCCCGAGTGATTGCGCAGGGGCTGTATACATACCATGTAGATTAGGTTTGTCTCCTGTGTGACTAGAGGAAGAGATTTTGTAGCGAGTGAGATCCCCGCACTCACAACAGATCAAACCTCGTGTATGCTGGCAGAGCATTTTCCTCCCCCTACGGAAAATAAACAAAAAAAGGTTCAAAAATGCCCTGCCACCGGGCTGGTCTAATGGTTAACTCGCCATCGAAAATTAGCTGATTTCGAAATTGAGAGTTCTAAGGTTAAAACCCTAGTAAAATCAGTTACTTTTATGTGGATTTGAATACTACACCGTGTATACCGGTGTCCTTGGTGCTTGGGTTTCAGTTAACATCACATCTCAGGAATGGTCGACCTGAGACTGTACATGACTACACTTCATTTCATTCATGCATATAATTCTGATTCATCCTCTGAAGTAAATATCTTACGATAGTTCCGTAGACTAAATAGAAAAAGAAAGAAGGTTCAAAAACGCCAATAATGTTTTTTTTTTAATTAAGCTGAGGTTAGACATGCAGATGAATCATATTATCTGTACTTCTTCTATGATACTTCTTGAATATAATTTATTAATTAACTGTTTCCATTTTCAGTTAATAATTATAATGAAAACGTAAGAAGTCGTGTAAATTAAATTTTTTTACCAAGTAAAATAAGTAAATGAAATAAACATCCTCGTCCTTAATTTCATCCCTTGGCCTGTACTAAAACAAGTGAACAAAGATTAAATCGAATTTACTATGCAAGAGTAATGTAAATTTGGCTTTTCAACCAGTAATTACGCAATGATTACAAGATTAATGATTATCCCTTTTAGTGTTTAATGTTAACATGTATCTTGATTGTTGTAAAGGTCTGTGCATTTATATATAGATATATATGTATATACACTAGTAGTATTGTTCTACATTTCACTTAAAGATGACAACTACATGTGAGCGAAAATTTTAAATAATATCAAAACGTTAAGGTACTTCAATGAAGATATTTAATACAAGGTACCAACAAAAGATTAATAAACATATTCGAAGTATGAACATTTTGTTAATAACCATCAATAAACTAATAACCATTATAAAATTAAAAATCTTTATAATATCTTCTTCTTCTTATATATATATATATATATATATATATATATATATATATATATATATATCAACAATTGCATCAAATGTTAAACTAGTAATTATAAAATATAAAATTAACTTTTGTTATTACTATACAAAACAATAAAAAGATCAAATTGCAGAAACACAATCAAAAATAAATGGAAAAAAAAAACAGAAAAATAACAAATACAACAGAATTAAACGAAGAAAACAACCAATTTTTTTAGAATATTTAAAATAAATATTACTATCAAAATAATAATAATAACAATAAAAAATAATTGTAATAATAGTTTCAGTAACAAATATCTCAAGACATTTGAAGGATCATTAAAAATACTTATGTTTAAATCAATACAAAAATTAAATTAAATTTTAAATAATACTACGAAATTTATGTGTGAATGATATAACATGAATTTTTGTGGCGAAAAACTGAGCGTAACGATTTATTTCAGAATATTACTACTGTTAGTTATAATTCGAACCAGGAAAAATAAACTAGATATCACTGGTAAATTGTAATGACCAAGATTTTAGCTAGCTTTTTCCTTTAAAAGCGAGGAATTCTGATAGTGATTGTATAATTTCTAAAGAAATATTTTACAGACAAAAGTAAGCTATTGCAATTCGCTTTGCTTAATTATTATCCTCTAACAAGTGATATGATAATAGGTTGTAGAACAAGAACACTTTTGTGAACAGTTTGATCACTAGTTTTATTATTCTGAACATAAAAAGAAATATATTTAATTTGGAATGGTAGCATTCAAATTATTTTCAAGACTAAACAAGAGAATTTTTATAATATTCAAGCGCATGTTTTATTTAAGAATCTTAATTTGCTCAAAACAGGAAACAAATAGGGTAGAGCCTAACCTATAGAACAGGAAGAAACACTAGGCGTGATAACGCTAAACAAAGTGTTGCAAAGGAGAAGAAGTGCCAGTACAACGTTTATAAAATGGAATGTATCTAAAACGTGTCAACATGTGAATTAGATCTGACAAAGCTAAGAAAGGTAGATAAATTACGCAATATAACATTTCTAAAGATATATAAGTCAATTATTGCCTATGGATTAAGTATTTTATTTTTAATGAAATAATAACTATATACGACGTCATTATTTGAACAGCAGGTTGATAATTTGCTATGTAAATAATTGTAATTGAATTAGAAAAAAAATCATTTTGAACTTACTAGGGTTTGTTTTTTTGTTGATGTCGTACACTGAACGAGAAAAAACACGAATTACCTGTAACAAGGAAAACAATAAATAATTTATATGCGTTACATAACCTGTAAATAACAGTTTCATACTATATAAACCTAGAAGTACTTCAAGTTTTAAATAAACCGCATTAAGATCAGGCAAGCATTTGTTAAAACAATCGATAACAGACAGACAGTTCCAGGTCATGCAAGTTACGCCTTATTTACAATCCAGGTTGAAAAATTATTACGCTTTGAAGTAGCAACGGAAACATAATCATGTCTATATGTGTCTTTTTATCACTATCTGTAATAACAGGAATAAAATAAATTTGTATCTCTGAACAACTGAATGTCTCAATATTACGTTGATTGATTTTGATGTTTTTTTTTGTTTTTCTTAAATTTAATAATTAAAATATTCTTTTGGTAAAATTATTTTAAAAGATTTTCAGCCATATTCAAAAAAAGTTACTTAAAAAACTCCTTTTAAATTGAGTAATTTATTAAATTCCTTAAATATTTTTTTTAATGTTAAAATGACATCAGTTTTTGTTTTTCACTTACTTGTAAACCGTTATATTAAAATTTGTTAAAAGTGAACTGGCTTTACAAAAATTCAAATATTCAAGAGTTAAAAAGTGTAATAGAATTACAAACGTTTCTGTATGAATTCGAAAAACCATAAGGAACCAATAAATAAAAGAAATAGTAATTATTTATAAAAAAATGTAAGAAAGAAAAATGGAAAATACGCCTACTAACCAAAATAAAACAAAACTGAATGTATGATTTTAAGAGGTAGAAATTATTTTTCATTGTATATATTACACTTAAATATGGAAGTATAAAAACTTCTATTTAATTAAATAAAAATTTTATTTAATAAACTTTTTCCTTCAAGTGGCTAAATGTTACACCGCAAAACTTTTTCTTGTTGTAATGAAAGTTTTATTAGTATGTATGCAGAACGCTAAACTTTGATCATTGCTCTAGGGAATTATTTGAAATAACATAAAAATTAATCACAATTATACGCGAAACAAATCTGAATATAAATACCTTTGGGATATTTTATTTTAAATAAATCTTTTTTAAGGAGTCAAATTCAGTATTATAAATTCTGAAATAATTTAATGAGACGGCAATAATAAATTTAATAGAAAAACACACACACACACACACATATATATATATATATATATATATATATATATATATATATATATTTATTACTAATTAAATATAAATACACATATCAATATAAATAAAAATGTAAATGTTCGTCTGCTCAAAATCTTAAATTTCCAAATGTTCTTCACCGATTGCTTTGAAACTTTGTTACAACGTTATATTCGAATACGCGCGTGTTTTTATATACCTACTATTTGTATACCTAAGTTGTCGTACCTGTGACAGGTAAAAACATGCTATTTAAAAAAAAAAAACAGTTCTATCTGTTGCACGTAAAAGTAATACGCACTGTACTAAATATTTTACGATTCCATTTCCGTGTTTTATACGTGTGTCCGCTATAAACTAAAAAACTACTGGACCGATTTATGCGCGGGGAAAAGGGAGAAAGGGAAAAATCGGAAAATATAAAAGGGCAGAAGGGGAAAAGGGATAAAAGAAAAAAATGGGAAAACGGGAAAAGGAAACAGAAAGAGGAAAGGAAAATAAGGGAAAGATAAATGGTGGAAGGAAAGAGAAAGAGGAGGAAAAGGGGAAATGGTGAAAATGGAATATGGTAAAAATGAAAACGGGAACAAGGAAAATTGGGAAAAGGGGAAAGGTAGAACGGGAAAAAGGGAAAGGTTACATTTTTTGAAGTTCCGTAATGTTCATTTTGTTAATATTTTATCAAATTTTCAATTTTGTTCATTTAATCTTTTTATATACTCAAATCTAGCAATAGCGCAGCATTGCCTGGCCTGCTAGTACATATACATATATAAATTTAACTCAATTTTATGTATAGTTTCTTTTTAATACTTGATTTACTACGTTACATATTATTAACTATTATGTTTTTTTGTTGAATAATATACGTTATTGTTGATCCAGATGATGGATTGTTAGCAGCACTGCCTTTAGAGAGGAAGGTTCTATATTCGTGCCACGGGAAAACAAGAAATTTTCATACGCTATAAAATTAATTTGTTATTAAGTATCTTCGTGTATCATTCTGTTATTACTAGAGAGAGAGTAAATGGATATTATGTTAAATATGTGTTTTTAAAATGCATATTTATTGCTTAATTGCAAATTACAATTTAAGCAATATTTATATATATATATATATATATATACATAAACCTTTAGTTTTTATACATAGAACATTTTATATATTATTATTTCTGACAAAAATTTAATGCGTCAGAGTTAGAGAATTTTGAAGAAAATATAAATATTTACCAACCCTTAAAAAATACAATTTGCAATTCAATTTAGAATATTTTCTAATGTGTCTGTATTTAATATTTCTTAATATTTTGATAAAAGAATTGGAAGAATAATTATTATTGGGATTTATTAAAAAAAGAAAAGATAATAACAGATATAAATAGAACCAAGAACCAATACATTAATCTGAAAAATATCTAAGGGTTTTAATTATGTCCATTACATTATTATTATTAAAAAAAAAATTATCTCAAAATAAAATTTACAGCCGGTTAAAATATTAAAGAAACCATTTTTTTATAAGATCACAAAAATCACATGCAGAGAAACTCCTCAAAAATTCTTGTACAGAATATTCAGTGTAAGTACACACGTAAAATTAACTCACAGAACAGTAACGTTGGATACTCATAATAAAATCAAAAGAACTATAAGGATTAATAAAAAAGAGAAATGATGAAACACTGAGAGAAAAATAATTAATAACGAAAAAATAACTAAAATTGATCGAAGTGAAATACTGCATTGATGGGTAACTCTTTGTTGATGCAGCTCAAATTCAAACCACTTAGTCATCAAAGTCAAAATCATGAAGTCGTTATAGCCTTTTAACGTCTCCACTATTGTCTGGAGGATTTATAGCTAAATAGTTCATGTGGTTTTTTTTTTAGCCGCAGTTTATACTTTGTATCATATTGCTGTATTTCTTCTCGAACAAACAGTAAAACTCTTTCATACGAACCAAGTCACCTCTGTTATGTTCCTTAATAATTGATTTTAGAATCGCTGTATTATCTCGACGATGATGCTGCTTATATTACCCCAGAGCTGTATCCCATAGTTTCAAATCGGTTTCAGAATAGTCGTGTACAAAAACTACTTGTTAGATAGTGAAAGTTGTAATCTCCTGCTCAGCAACCAATACATTTCCTTATACTTAATATTCAGTTGTTTTCTCTTTTCCCTTACTGCATAAATGTAGTGTTATCTATCATATTAATATTTACGTCATTTAATTTAAATTATTATTCTTCCATTATATAGTTTTATTTTCATTTTTTCTCTTGTTTATGAATTCTTATGATTGCTTTTGTTTTGTGTTGAAAAACCAATGGCACTTTTTCTGTTCTCTGACCTCTTCACTTGTGATTCTATGTCATTATATTTACATATGGTTTCTGCATAGTATACCTGATTGTAAATCTAATTTTGAGACAAAAAAAATTTTAATGCAGAAGAAAACACCAATAACCATTGTTTGTAAGAGTAAATGCCTAAGGATACCGTAAATCGGGGAAAAAATCCAACGTATAAGTGCGATATACAAATTTAGATTAAATGAATACGTCAACCACCTAGCGGTAAATCTCTTGAAGAAGAAGATAATAGACGTCTAAAGAAGCGACATGTATTGGACCTTGGTTATGTTACTTAACGTTGGATTTTACCTTTCTGGACTAAAACACCATTTATTTTAGGGCAACCTAATTTGTTATATTGGATTTTCGTTATCCCATTTTTATATTACTTTTATATCTGCTATGAGAAACAACTATTTAAGTGCCGATCAGAATTATTTGAGTATTATTGATATAGTGAAGGCTATTGTGGTGTGTTCAATAGTGCTCTCAAGTAATATTATTAATTATGTATCTTTCTGCTCTATAGAGCAGAATGATACATAATTAAAAGCAAACTCAAAACAAACAATATATTGTTTGTTCTGAGTTTACTTTTTTACATCACTTGTTTGTTGAACTCTTTTATAATCTATTTCCTATTGTAATATGTTTTTTTTTTTTATTGTGATTTCTACTATGTATTTTGCTATTGCTTACCTTGGTAAATATACTCATTATGAAGAGAAAACATGCAAATTATTAGTGTCCGTATTTCACAAGGAGTATCTCTGGTTATTCTTTGTTCGTGTATCATTATTTCTCAACCCATTTACTTTTAGTTCGATTGTAAATAAACATGAAACTGATTGTAAATAAAGTATAACAGCAATATATATACAATTAAAAGAATAAAAACTGACGACGTTTACATTTTTGTACAAAATTGAAATCTGATAAAAATCAAAGCAGTGAGGTTGAATTGACAATACTCTAATGTGTATCAAATGTAACGGATGAAATATTCCTCCTTTGATGTGTTTAATTCAATAATAGATGTACGGATAAAATATCTGTAGCCTACTCGTTTCCGTTAAAACACTGTTTTTCATAATATGCAATAGGTTTTCCTGGCTGAGGTAATAAGTAGATAACTAGAATCACTTACTGTCTCATTATTATGGATGAAACAAACAAAATAAATTAGGTAGATGTAAAATCGTAATACAGATCTAGATACCTCTTTTTGCTACTCAACTATGAATAAACACTTATGTAATTCTAATCTGACCTTTGATCTCCATTCTTTTCAATAATCAATTTTTTTATTCTTTTTTTTTTGAGTAAAATTTTGGAGTCAATAGGGAATTAGCGAATGTTGTTTAAACTTTCATTTGATTAGAGAGTTTTATAAAATTTTATTTTAACTGCGAAAACTGGTGCGTGAGGAACTAATGAAAAAGTTAATACATTTTTATTAGTCAACAAAATATTTTTATACTGATACGTTATTTATATATATTTTTATGTATATACAAATTTATTATATTTTCATTGTATTCTACATATAAAATATGGACATGTATTATTTCGTTCAATTTCACCTAATTCTTGGTTGAAATGTGAAATCCAGTAACAAAAAGTGATATTCAATTTTGTAAATTGTATTTTATTTTGCTTGATATTCATTGAAATTATTTTTTCTAGGTGTTGAAATTAAAATTAAAAAAAAAAAAAAATAACCGACTTTTACGTAGACCTACAGGAAAAGGAAGAAATATAAATAAATACATTTTATCCTATGGTTTGGAGCAGATATCGTGAAATGTTAAAGGTTAGAAAAGGTACGTGACACAAATTTATATTTCGTATGGGACAGACTATCTTTCTGAATCGATATAATAAAAAAATTATCGATAATATGGAACTGACAACTTTCTATTTTTTCACTAAAATATCTTACGAATTAGCTCTTATTATTTTAAGAAGAATAGCGTTATCTGTTATTCATTTACTAAACGGTACTTCTATATTATTCATGCACCCACTAATGTTCTGGTAATATCATTTTTTGTGTTGACGGCAACGGAAAGAAAACAATGATTTTATAAATTTATACTGAATGATCAGTGTTACTTGTCAGGTTTTGATCAGATAAATATTAAAAATGTAAATACGTCTTCCTTCAAAGAAGTAAGTTTTACACTATTTTAATATATTAATTACATTTAAGTATTATTTAATCAATTTCAATAATTAAAGATCTTAAAAATATTCGACTTGGCATGGTATCAATTGCGTGATAATGCGTCATTATAATGATTTACTCGTATAAACACATAGGTTAGTTGACATACTAGCAAGAAATTCTTTTGCAATTCTTTCTGTTAATTAAGTTTGAAATATTCTGATTAAAACATTTTTCAACACGCTAAGAATTTATTACCTTGATCGGAATGTTTCCACCCAAAATGACAACAGCTGGTATTATTTTTAAACAATTTGTTACATCATAAAATCTTTTATCATAAACGTGTTTTATCTTTTATCTAGAAAGGGATGGCGTCCACCGAAAATAATGCTACCATTTCAGTCAAATTAATTTCACGAAGTGTAATGGATCTAGAAAGGATGTCAACGGGATATCTAACCGGTATCTACAATGTCGGTTCACAACAAAGCAAGTCCATTACTTTCTGACAATAACATTTCGTCCAGTCTTTCTTTTTAATTAGATAAAACATGGACGTGTAAGAATTCTCCAATAAATTAACATTTTTCAGTATAACACTTTAAATTGTGTACGCGAACATAAAGTTTACCGTTTCAATTAGATCTACGAAATCATGCAAAGTTCATTCTCTGTTTATTATTTTATTACTTAAGTGAAAAAGCTACAAAATCAATCATATTCTAGTAAAAATTACACTAATATTAATCTACCACTTAATCTTTTACTTTGTGACTATTTTAATTAAATCATAAATAAAAGGTCCTTAACATTAATTGCGAAAATTAACCACGCGCAACAGCGAAAGTACCGTTATTTTTGTTTTATTATATTCTGTTGTTCTTAACGCATATTTTTATATATCAATTCAGGATATAAAATATATAAAATCAATATAATGTTTTTTAATGCAGATTCTTTTCATTTGTATTAAACGAGATGTATTAAAAAATTGTAAACGGGCCAAAAATTTCTTGCAAGCATAGTTGGAGACATAAAATCATGAATTCTGAAGCTTGTAGTCATACAGTTAACATGCTGTATATCACCGACTCCGCAAACATTTCTCGTCAGTGTTTAAAAATTAAAAACTAAATCTGTTCATAATTCGATCTCAATCTCAATCATTATACAATTTACATTAAATGTAAATCGTAATTACCAAAGAAATTGTGATCCCAAACCGATGTTGATTATAATGTAATAACTTATTTTATAATATTACTTACAATAAGGTTCAGTTAGTTTTGTTCATTTATTGAGTGCATTTGCCAGTGCCGCGTTTTCCTTTTCTTGATTTATAGAAGAGTGTATATAGTATAGCTTAAATTTTTTATCTGATTTGTAGTTGCAAGCAGGATAAATGAACTTAAATCCACTGTGACTCGTAAAAAATTAAGCCGGCAAGCTGGGATGTTTAATGCGTAGGAATACATGAAAGAACGAGTAAGTAAATTTGAAAAATTAGGAAATGACGACAAGAATGTTATTCTAATTCAAAAGTGTTAAGAAAGAACTGCAACTGCGTGTAAAATATCACGATCAAAAGTTGAAAGGGTAAGAAAACAGAAAAAGGAGTTATTAAAAAATTACAAGAAAACCCATCAAAGGCGTCTACTTCTTTCAGTACACCAAGAAAATATAAAACTGCGTCAAACCGGTAACAGGCTTAGATGATTTCAATATGTTACTGTTATGGTTTCGGGATGAACATCCTGCCTTTATTTTTTCATGAAATTTAGAGTCAAGAATTCATTGCGACGTGTGTTTAATCGTCGATACGCAACAACTCTTTCTTCACGAAGCTCCTCCACGATTTTTCTTCTGTGCATTTAGCAAGTTCCTGCACAGAACATCTTTGGAGCTATTAAGCGTACAATCTGGTAGAACATTATTCTTGGCTTTCAGTAGCCGTGATCACTGTAGGTCATTGACAGGCTCAGCAAACACTCTCAAGCAGTTTTTGTAACAGGTCTTCTGCAGCTTTTACTGATCCCTCGAACAGTCACAAAACGACTGATTTAAAAAAAAAGCCTGGTTATACCAGCAAATGTTGTAATAAAAGTTATTCGAATTTGCAGTTGTCTAAAAAACTAGTAGAAAAGATTCTTTAAAAAACTTCATATAAACGGAGACTGCTTTTTGATTTTTTAACAGTAGTAGCTTTACTTTTTAATACATCAATAAAAATTATTTGAATTGAATTGTGTGTACGTACGTTAAGTGCTATAAAAGAACGTTGTAAGAAATTTGATGTTACACCAACGTCATTTTCTGAGTAAATCCATAATCAAGAAAAACCACCATCTGATGCCAGGCTTACTTAAAATATTGAGGAATGAAGTGGTATTTAACTGAAACTTTTTCCCAGCCGACTGTACTTCTGTAGATTAAATCAGAAGTTCAAGAAAACGCAGGTTATGTTCACCACTAGAAGTGCTGAATATAAACTTTCACTTATTTAAAAATTCTTAATCTCATTTTTTAGTTTTGCTATAAAAAACTATATAATGAATACCTTTACTCCCGATGAAAGTAACGTTGATTATATTCTGTTATGGCTAGGATGTTATTCTGCAGCAAAGCTATAAGAAAATATTGGGATTGATAGTGTAGAAAAGGAATTACTTGAAATAAATACTGTTTTTATACTGAATTTTGGTACCTCACGTAAACTCACAAGACGTGAGTCAGGAAGATGAAATATTTATGATAAGAAATGCATATATCGTATGGAAAATGACAAACCTTATCGATATTTGGGCCCAAAACTCTCAAGGTGAAAGAAAAGAAGATATTAATCCGCTACGAAGTTCAATAATATTGTATTTGATTTGAATCAACATTGTTTTAATAATAAAATAATCTTTTTATTATCTTCCTGTTTTTTTATTATTTAGTTTTGTTTGAATTCATGTAAACTATTAATTGTCTAAGAATTTTATACAGTTGCTTACATCTTATTTTTCTGTTACTTGATTATAAGTTCTTTATAAATTTAGCAAAATAAAGTCGGCAAAACGACTTGCTTTAAACACTCTTTCTTTTTTTTGCTGCATTCCTTTATATACTTACAACCAGCTTCTATAATAAAGCTATAAGTAAGTCGTATGATTGACCATCACTTGAAAGAGGACCACCCAACAATAATTATCCAGTAATACAAAAATAATAGTATAACATAAATAACATTTGATAATGGCTTTGAATGTCCAGTCGAAATTAACATTAAAACAACTAAATAAATAACAACTTTAAATAGAACAGTAAACGAAAAAGTTACTTTGAAACAGCCAAGAAACAATAAACGTGAGCACCAAGCCGCCAAACCTGATCAACATAAGGGGCCATCAACAAGATCAAGCACACGGAGCCTTTTTAGTTCCTAACGTTCTCGCTATTTTCCATCAGGTTCAAAGCGAGATGATTAATATGCTTATCCAACCTGGACACATATCTTGAAACTAGACGTCCAACTTCCTCTTGAACATATGGCATGCCTCGTAATCGTGGATTTCAACATTCCTCGCGAACCACGGCGCTTGGTTTATGTTCCTTAGAACTTTGCTCTGAAACTGTTGAATGACTTCCATGTTGCTGATATTGGCCGTTCCCTAGAGTTCAATCCCGTACGTTTATACCGGTTTCAAGAATGCCTTGTAGAACAGAAACTTGTGATCTCTTACTCAACATCCAGTACATGTTCTTAAGCTTAATGTCAACCAACTTCCTCTTATCCCTAACATGATCCCTCCAAGTCAAACGGTGATCAAGGTAAAAGCTCAGGTACCGTACTGTACTGACTTATTGTATCCTTTTTTTTTTCTTTTTTTTTTCTCTCAGCTCCCCTGGGCCGGACCGACTTGTTGGTATTACGCCGCCCAGGGGAGTGTCTTTAAACTCAAATAGGCCTCCCCACCTACCGGCTATATACCGGCATGGCAGGTTGGCCTACCGGTTAGCTCTGTTTGAGAGTTCTTTATTAATATTGCCCTTTTGGACACCACGCCAGACCCAGTTCGCCGCGACGCGGCGCCGGGTCCCTTCAGTATTCAGTATACTGACTTGATGTATCCTGACACCGTTTAACCAAACCACTGGGCAATCTTCCCATCTCATCGTGAACGTCACGTGGCTGGACATCATTGGATTAACCTTTATTCTCCATGTACGCAACCAACCGCGAGTGGCATTAATTGCAGATTACAATTTCTCCAAGGCAGAATTCGGGCTATCGTCAACCGCCAAGATCGCCGTGTCGTCTGCGTATGATGCAACCGTGGCATAGGCTGGAGTAGGCAGATCAGAATTGTGGATCAGCCGATCAGAACAGAACCGGCCCCAAAACTGAGCCTTGCGGTACCCCCGAGTTGTTATCGAAAAATGCAGACATCTCTTGATTGTAATTAACGCGGGAGAAGCTACTATCTAGATACTTGAATAGAATTAAAAAGTACGGTTATGGTAGGCACGATTTCAATTTGAAAAGAATACCTGGAATCCAAACTTTGTTAAATGCTTGCTCTGTGTCTTAATAAAATAAATTAATTGTACTCCCAAAATATTGCAATTTCAAATAAAATCTTTGCTTAAAAGCTAAAAATGTTAGCAGCAACATAAATTACATACTTATTGCTAGTTATTAAAATTATTGTTATTTTCTTTCAATCATTTAAAATAATTTATGAATTTTTCTTTTTTATTTACATTACACTCAGAGATTATTAATGATTGATATATTTTTAGCTAATTTTCATAAAATAATTTTATAAATAGTTAATATTTATAAAATGTAATTAGCAATAACTATGTAGATCTTTGAAAGAGGTTCTTTGCAACAATCATTAAAATTTTGTTTCTATTTATTATTTTCTTCCTTAATTTGCATAGCAATAAGATGGAAGTAATAAAAACATATACAATATCATCTTGAACATAAAAGTTGAAAGAGTTGTTTTTCTTAGAAGAAAACGAGGAAAAAGAGCCTGTTTCAGTTGCAATTAAGAAATCCATACATATTTAAACTTGTTATTTGAGCTTCTGAAGTCAAATATTATTTCTAACCACAAAGAGAAGACTTTATTTTGTCTAATTATTTCAGTTGCTACTGTAGCTCCTCTTGTCTCGTTATAACTACTTTGCAGCTTTGACTGAGGTAAGTCTAGAATCTGTGAGGCAAAATTTTCAGGAATTCTCTCTAAAGAGAAAGTGGAGTTAGAGAATGTCTTATTAAATCTGACATTTTGAATAAACAATGACTGAGAAGCTTTGTTTACAGTACGGTACTGTAAACCGTACTGTTTACAGTTTTATAATAATAAATAAATAATTTTGCTTTAGTCCATCATAACACATAAAAACTTAATAGTTAATCTATTAAATAAATAAAAAATAAAATAAAACAAAGGAACTATCATTATTTTTCTTACATTTTCCTTGAGATAAAATAATTAAAATTTAAATAAAACTTTTGGGAAATGTGTAATTTTCAAGATTATTCTCACAGCATTTTTTTGAGAAACTGTTTCTTTGAAGACAATTGAAGAAATGAAGACATTGTTGTCGAAGACAAGCATGTTGTCGACATTGAGAGAGAATAAATTATCCCACATCATCAATTTGGATTGAGACCACCAAACGAACGAACAGGCGATCAATGTCATCCCGAAGTGCCTAGTAGAGAAAAGTTTCTGTTGTGCAGCCTTCTTGGATATTCATCAAACCTTTGACAAGGTATGGTTGCCTAGTCTGCTGCATAAGTTTAAATGCGCCTTTCTCACCATTCTACCTGATTTTTCAAAACTACCTCGATGGACGATTTTACTAGGTCAGATAATGATGATATCTGGATTCTTTGACATTAGATCAGGGGTTCCACAAGACTCCGTTATAGACGAGTCCTGTACTGAATTTTTACAGCAGCAGTTCTGGCTCTGGACTATATCACTGTTGCCTCGTTTTCCAATGATACAGCGATCCTGGCTGATGAAGAATACTCACAATTAGGCTCAGAGAATCTGCAAACGGCATTATGCTTGACCGTCGATTGTTAACAAAATGGAGAACAAGGTGAATCTGAATAGGTCGAGCCATATTACATTTGCGATTAGAACAGGTGATCGTCCCTCAGTTCCGCTTAGACGTCATTTTCATCCCACACTCTAACTGGGTACAATACCTTGGGCTTCACCTTGATCAACATTTGAAGTGAAATTACCACGTGAGGGAACTAAGGTAACAGTTAGAAACAAAATATAACAGCTTTATTGGTTCTTTATTGGTCATTAGTGAATTCTTATTTGTTTGTGGTCTTATTCAGTAATCTTATTCATACATATAAACTCATATATACGAGTTGATGTATATGAACTTTATACATCTTTATGTATACGTCCATTTTATTATGGTTGTTCTTTGGAAATCCCTCATCATTTTCTTTTTGTAAAACGATTTGGTTCTGTAGTCGGAACCGATTTTGAATGAATTGTGAAGCCAAAAAAAAGATTCTTGTGAAAAATCAAATAGAATTATTCTTTTTTTTTAATAACCAAAAATGTTAATTTTTTTCTGGTAACAAACAATTAGTAACGTTAAGAAATTAATTAAATATTAAAAACCGCAATGGCTTCCTTATCATCAGTGATTCTTTGCACCATGTATAACAGGGTTACTCACTTTACAAATAATTTTTATGATTATTTTATAACAGCTTTAACTTTTATGATATATATATATATATATATATATATATATATATATATATATACATATATACACATACAAGCACATATGTATGTTATCCGCGCGCACGGATATTGACGTAGATGTATACCAACCGTCTAAAAACATCAGAAAAAAACATCATAAATAGCATTTCATTGGACTAAATTACATATAACAAATAGTATTACATGTTCTTAATACCTAAACCTAATTTCTATGAGAGACAACTAAGTACATATATATTCGGATTCAAACCTCATAAAAGCTCAGTCAGTAAAATTATAGTTTACGAATAATTTTTAATATTAAAACGAGATACGTAAAAAAATTTTATTGATATCCAACTCGTCTACGACTCTATGAGTGAATAAAATAAGTCTATAAAAAAGCCTAAAGGTTCACAGAAGAGGACTACACGTCATGCCATCGGAAAAATATATGAGAAAAGTAATATCAGGGTTGTATTATTGCGAGCGGGAACGTTTTTAGCAGGCTACAGAGTTGTCATTCCCAGATGTAGAACCCTTTCAACAATGTAAGACACGTTTCAGTAAGAGAGGAAGAGGGTGTTATCCTAGGAAATGTTAACATGTGACCAAAATTGTAAATTTTTTTACAACTCTTTTATTTTTTACTTACATCATGTATGCACAATATGTATATATCACGACGTTTTATACGTACAAGTTATGCACATATAGCCTATATCGCATTTGAGCTGCAATACATATGTTACATGGCAAGACAATGTTCGTGTGTATATAGAATATTTATATATCGTGCTTTCCTACAAATGTAAACTGTTTTTAATTTACATATTACTTAATTGATTGCACCTTAAGGTCTATTTCTTGATAATCGATGAAAATTGTTTGTATCGACATAAAAACTATTCTTTACACTAGTACAAATTAAAAACATTCTGTAGACTATATTGTAACTGTTAATTTGACGAAAGAAAAAGACCTTTAAAACATTCTGTAGACTATATTGTAACTGTTAATTTGACGAAAGAAAAAGACGTTTAAACGATTAAACTTTTTAATTTGAGAACAACTTTATTTTTTAAATTAGCCCTAACTTAAAACAATTAAGTTGATTCAAATTTGACGCAAAAAATCAAGCAAGTTTTTTCCTAAACGATTTTTTTTTAAAATAAGTTTACCATTTTTCAGGAATTGAATGTTGTCTCTTACCTTCTTAACAGGTAATATTTTAAGGTGTAGTTCTTCATTAAAATAGAAAGTTTCAGAGAATTAATTTACGTTTGCCTTTCTTCGAAAAATAAATTCCTGTAGTAAACGTTTGAGTTTAAGAAATATGATTTTAAAATGATATTAATAACAAATGGATGTGATATTTTGAGCATGTGTTACTTTTATTCAATTTCCATTATAAATGTCAGTATTATAAATAATGTCTTGAATCGAATAATTTATATTCGGATATATACTTAAGTTATTAATACTTAAATAAGTGAAGAGTTATCGAATATATATATATATATGAATTATTCTATTTAATGAACATGAGTAATAAGTCTGAATAATAAGTAACCTTTACTTCTGAGAACTCAAAATAAATGCTAGTAAACAGTATAGATTTAAAATCATATGAATCCTAGTCAACATGATGCTCTAGCCAAATATATATCTGTACACTTAAAAGATGTTAATATTATCAAACCTATTCTTTCAAAAGTCCTAATTATACAGATATAAAAATGATAATCAAGACTATGCTAAGATAAATGTGTAAAACATAGTTTAATTAGAAAAGAAGTTACTAAGGAATATATGAATTTATTAATGGTTACGGTACATAAAATAAATTTTGTTTCGTATTTATTTAGAGCTTAATCGGAAAGATGAAAAAAAAGAGAGCAGAAAGAATTTTAGAAAATCCAGTAAGACATTGCGGCAAGTCTGAATGAAGTTGAAAAAATCATGAGATTATAATATTGGGGTGCTATCAGTCGGAAGAATAAGGTAAAAGATCTAAATGGACAGATTCATCTACCTAATCACTAGAATGATTAGGTAGATGAATCGGATAAAGAATTTAATAAGCAATTAGAGGAAATAAACAATTGCAGTAGATTATAGGAGATTCTTTAACGAAATAAGAAGAAATTTAGGTGCAAATTGTCCCAGCAGCAGTAAGAAAGTATAATTTTTTTTTGATAATAATAATTATGTAAAATTCTACACTTTTAAATTGATGCACCATCATCATCCCTCTAATCCAAAAAATTCCAATTTAATTTTCAAAATTCAGCACTGGATGTACATGTAAGTTGTATTCCTTTAATCTTTGACATATAGATAATTACATATCAAGAATTTTCGCTTTTGAAATCTCGAAAGTTTATTATTGTATTTCGCTTAGTGGAGACCTAGAAAAAAAAGTTTTCATCAAAATTTCTCAAGGAAACTAAAAACTGGGAATTCTTTACGGTATATCTCAATAATCAGTTTTTTCGTTTTCTTAGTTATCGCAATAAATAAATTCCTAGTAGTGATACTTCGTGGATTTCGTTTTGGAATTTTATCGTCAAGTCATGCTGATTAAGGAATTCCAGTGCTTATTAAAAAATAATCATTCTAATAAAAATAATTTACATTTGTTGCAAGTTACAAATCATATCTACTGAAACTCAACTCTGCTGGGAAATATTGTCATATTAATCAACAAAAATTGTTTAAATGTTTCACAGAAGCGTAATTAGGAATCCGAGTTTAATAATAAAAAAAAAAAAAGTAATAATCAAAAGGTTCAAAAAAATCTACGGTTATTTGAAATTTCTTTATTTTGGAGATGGAAAGAGTTGAGTTTGAGTAATCATTTGTAACCTGCACCAAAAATAAATTATCTTTATTAGAATCATTATTTTTTATTCAGTACTGGAATTTGTTAATCAGCATGACTTGTCGATAAAATTCCGCAAAGAATCCTACGAAGGATCACACTAGGAATTTATTTATTACTACTGAATTTTTTTTTTACCTCTGGGTCGACCGTTAGGTATTACTTCAGAGGATGAGATGATTGATGATGTGTAGCGTGTGTGAAAATGCCATGCCTTACCGGGATTCGAACTCGAAACCTCCGGATGAAAGGCCGAGACGCTACTACTCGCGCCATGGCTATTATTATTATTTTTCTGCACCTATAAAACAACTGTTTTAGTCAGTCTTGAATGACTGACTAACTGGTCAACACCCAGCAAAAACTACTGAAGATAAATTGATGAACATTTTTATACATTTACTTCTTACGGTGAAGTGCACACTAAGAAGAGATTTTTTTTAAATTCCAAATTTAAAGAGTTAAAATGAAGTAAAAATGAAATTTACTATTTTTTTTTTTATTTTAAGGTAAAAAATGAAGATATCAGATTGTTTTTTTGTGTGTGTAATCTTCATATAAATATCTAAAAACCAATTTCTAGATTTTACGAAACCTTGAAAGAAGTGGAGAAAGGTAAAAAAAATTTGCATAATGATTGCAAATTTTCCCCATTTCCCACTGTATTAAACGAGATATTCACTAGATTGGGGCTTACAAATACTCTTGGGATAAATATCTAAAAACCATTTTTGGGTTCTTTTGAATTTATATTTCCTCACACAACCGTACACAGAGCGGATTTTTTTTTTTTTTGCGCAGTACACAGTGCGACTGTGTCCGACGCAGTGGACTCAACCAACACAGCCACTGTAACTGTATTTGCGATGCGACTGGCTGCTTACGCTTCAAACACATAAAATATTAGTAATTAAGAACTATTTAAAAAAATGGAAAACGAAGTACGGTCACCTCCTAGTGATGTTTGTCTGGTAACGCTATGAACCGGGCAAAATACGTTTTTACCTTTACAAAGTACGGTAACCAGTTATAACTAATATTTTTAGGATGAAGACCGACTGTTTTGAAACCCACATTCTCAGATCACTCCAAATTTCTAAGTATTGTACTAACCAAACTGTTGCTCTGAAGATATTACAACACAGATATTTTTTATAAATTGGACAAGCTTTAATTTTATTTATCATTATTATTCTTACAAACATGAGTTTAATAAGCGTAGTAGGATCCAAGGGGCAGAGCCCTCTTACTAGACGGGAAGAGCGAGCAAAGCGAACCATGACCTGCTAAATATCCCCTGATTGCAACAGGAAACACAAGTAAACATACAGACGGGGATGCTCTCTTTTTGGGCTTGCAAATATTCTTCAGATATATATATATATATATATATATATATATATATAAAACCATTTTCGAGGTCTTTGAATTTCAGTTTCTTAAAGAATGCGACTGTATACGGCGCGGTGTCTGTAACACAGCCACTGTTACTGTACGAGCGACGTGAATGGCGGCTGTTCCTGCCTCCGGTTACTTGATTAAAAAACATAAAATAAAAAAAAAAATTATCTGCAACGGGAAACGCAAGTAACCATATATATATAGGCGGGGGTCGCTAGTGTGTATATATATATTATTATATAAAAAGTTTAACATGCATGTTTAAGTACGACGGAAAATAAATAAAAAAGCATATTGAAAATAAAACAAAAATTATTTTTCTTGAAGGTGATTTTTACACTAGGTGTTATTACCTTTATTTATGTTTTATTAAGAAATAAAATATATAATAAACAAAAAAGGATGTAGGTGACCTGATACGGAAAATAAAGGCTTCTAAACTCAGTCTTAAATTAAGAAACATCCCACATTTCTTACATATATAAGAGAAATTGAAGACTGACTTTTTAATTTCATGTTGTCTTCTCCACCGAACCTGATGTATTGTACCACATAATATTGCCAAGTTCACAAAATTGAGAAAATATACCTTTAAGGTTGTCAATATATCCTTATATATTTTTCACCGTAGAGCATAACCGACTATTGAACATCTTTGCCTTTAGTGAAAGTAGTTCTGGATATTATTTATTTTATTTAACCTTCTTTACATATTTTAACATTACAAGAAGATATAGAAGGGGAAAATACTTAATTAAGGTAACTCTTCAGAAATGAAAAATTGTATACAAAACCTATAATAATTAGAAAACAGTAGTTTTATAAATAAAATTGAAATTAATATCTATATATATTTCATTCAATGTACGCCTTAAGATTTTTAAATATATATCTACTTTATCAATAAATAAACAACTGATTTTAAAACGTGAAATCTATTACTAATAATAATTAATAATAATGATGTTATTATAAGTAAGTTAATTATTAATTCATAATCTACTCATTAATATTTTATAAATTCAAAACTGAAGGAAATTATATGAGAAATTACAACGGAAATTAATTAAAACATGATAGATGAATGAATGTAATTTAGTAGAACTATATATTTAAACTCCGAACAAATCCTTGTTCATACTCTTGAACGGAAACCAACCGAAAAATTGCATTCACCAACTTGAAATTGGATTTTGTTTGAGAACGAATATAAACCTAAAATGTAAGTATTTTAAATTTTATTTTACAATAAAAGAATTACCAATAAAAGAGAGCATCAAAAATAAATTTACTTTGCAATATTTTTATAATATTGAAATATATTAAATCTATTTAACATAATTAAATTTTAAATAATTTAATTTTTGTTATTTTTCTTTTTTTTGGATTTCATTGTTGTTTTTTTTTTATTATTTTCTTTTTTTTGAAAGTCGATTAATTCCTGTTTGTTTGTTAGTTTTTGATTGGGGTTATCAGCCTGAGCGTCTTAGCGCGGGTTTTTTTTAAATTTTTGTACGCTTTTTGGTCCTTTTCTTTTTCTATTGGATTTAACCGTTTGGCTAATGAGGAAAGAAAGCGTTTTTTAAATATTTCAATATATTTCTTTACATAGAGGTAAATATAATAGTTTCAATACGATTATTTCATTGTAATTTTATTTTTTGCCTGCTTTTACTAGTATTAAAAGAAAATAGCTTTGAGGTATTTTCTGTCATTAAGATATTTTTGTCTGATTCTTAAAGAAAGTTAAATTCTGATAAAAATATAATACATTTGGTTGTTATTTAAATATCTATTTAATAAGTGAGGTCAATTTATTTTATTTCCAACCAGCTGACCCGGCAATGCCTCGCTATTACTAGATTTGAGTATATGTATATAAATATACATATAGATTAAATGAACACAATTGAAAGTTTGATAAAATATTCAAAAACTGAAAATTACGCAACTTCAAAAAATGTAACCTTTCACTTTATAAAAGTCAGACTATAAGTAAATCCAGTTCTCAAAAAACAGTACTACCTTTTGGATTTAATTCAAATCACAGTAGTCTCTACACACTAATCTCTAATATTACACACTAATCACTAATCTCTAAACACAGCAGTGGGTAAAAAACAACTTTTTAACGGAAAGATATATGGCTGCAATATCATCATAATTAATACTAAACATTAAGAAAATTACAAAACAATACGGAACTTCACCAAAATTTAACCTTTCACTTTATTAAAGTCAGAATGTAAGTAAATCCAGTTATCAAAACAAAAGTACTACCTACTGGATATAATTCAAACTACACTCTAAACGCAGTAGTCGGTTCAAAATACCCCTAACATTCTTTCTACTGGTCAGATCTCTTTAAACTGGCTTTCAATATCTTTAAACATTCTCCGGACTACGCAGACCATTTTGCATTCGGTCCAGTCGTTTTTTAGTCTATAGCGGATACACATATGAACATTGCCTTTTATTTATATATATATGATAAATAACCGGTCAAACCAGACAATAACTATGATGCTGAACCGAAGTACAGAGCCAACCATCACAGTTTATTTATCTTAAAGTGATTCAGAATTTCACTATTTAATAATAACCTTTTGAGAATACACTGAAGAAGGTGTCATTGTTATAGCACAGTATCACCTACTTTTGGGTAGGCTACTGTGCAAAAATATGTTACAAGGTAATATAGAAGCAAATTTTTAGAGAATATGAAATTACAATTTTGTAGCGTATGAAAAATGCCATGGCTGACCAGGATTCATACCCGGCATCTTCGGATGAAAGGCCAAGTCTCTACCACTCTGCCATAAATTTAATTGCAAACCTAGAACAATTTTAAGAATATTTTGTTTATCAAAACAAACTGTTACTAAACTTACTGAAAAACTATAATCGGATTTATATATGAAAACGTTTCTGGGAGTAGAATATTTTTGAAAAAATAAAGATATCAGATATTTTGAACTAAAAGATTTTGAGGTTTATGTGACATATTTATTTATTTAGCGTATGGCACCAAAACACAACACCAATTACAGTCAAAAATTACAAACAAAGATTTAACAAATTAATATAAGCTATTAATTTTGGAGTCGCCATCAGGAAATCTTCAGGATTCCCTTCATAAGCTGTCCTAGGGCAAACTTCTGTGATGTATTTAACAGTTTGATTGTTCACTACACTCACAAAGGGGCGTCAGTGTTTTACCCCATTTATACAGGAAATCATGCTGAGTTCGCATTCTGTTTAGCGTTGACCATGTCTTACGTGGCAAGTCAATACCCGGTGGCCTTTGAGTAATACATGGGATTTGGTTATTCTGCTTTGTGATCCATTCTTGACGTCAGGCGTCAGTTACGTTAAATCCGTCCTCTGTGACAGCAGTTGCTGTTTTGATATGTGGCTTTCTAGATCGAAGGCGACCATGATTGGCATCCTCAATATCCTCATGTATTGGTAGGTTTCGGTTGTCCATAATCTTCTTCTACTCTTTTACGAGAGCGTTCATACGCAGCAGGTTTGGCGGTGGTATGTGGCTCAATACCGGGAGCCATTCCACAGGAGTAGACCTGATAACCCCGGTAATCATTCTCATAGTGTTATTAAATTGAACATCAATTCTATGAACATAAGGGCTGTTAAGCCACACTGGCGCACAATATTCAGCAGCCGAGAAGACGAGGTTCAGAGCCGATTTGCGCAAACTGGAAGCCGATGCTCCCCATGTTGTTCCACAGAGCTTATGTATAATGTTGTTTCTCGCTTTCAATTTCTCTGCAGTTTTCATTAGGTGCTCTTTAAATGAAAGCTTCTATAAAGTGTCACGCTTAGGTATTTTGGTGTCTTATTGTGAAAAAGAACCATGTATTCTCGAATAGAATTTTAAGCTCCCATTAGCGAACTTGTTACTCAAATGGAAGCATGACACCTCTGCTTTACTAGCATTTTGTTGGAGGCGCCATCTCCGCAAGTACCTTCCCAGTTTCTCCATTCATCAGGACTTCCTCTGACTCTAAATTTTGTTGTTAGCACCCAGTCATCGGCGCCACATAAATTCTAATTTATGTATCAGGAATTAGTATTCATCCTGTTAGAGTAATTACACTTATTCATTACTATGCATGTTTCTCTGCTGAATTGATTGAATGTATCGTTTCTAGAGCTGGATGTCAACTGCATTTCAGTGAGCTAATATGGAATACTATATTCGTGGTTCACTTAATATAGAAATGGGAAATCACTTCATTCCTCATTTGGCTTGGTAAATAAATTTTGCATGGCGTTGTTTCTATTCCTGCAAATGTTTAAGACATTTTTACAAATGACATTAACTAATGTCATTCTTATTTATCTGTACCTATAAAACAACTGTTTTAGTCAGTCTTGAATGACTGCAAAAACTATTAAAGATAAATTGATGAACATTTTTATGCATGTACTTCTTATGGTGAAGTGAACACTAAGAAGAGATTTTTTAAAATTCCAAATTTAAAGAGTTAAAAAAAAATTTACAATTTTTTTAATTTTTAGGTAACAAATGAAGATATCAGCTTGGTTTTCTATGGGTATTTTTCAAAATTCGAAATATTTACGTATAAATTACCTGTTGAAGTCACAATTTTTTTTTTGCGACCCAATACAAATTGGGTCACAACAAAATTAATAGTGATAATAAAAAGAAATGGGTAATAGTGAAAAAATAAAAAATAAAAAGAACGATTTTTATTAAAAATAGCATTTAAAGTTTTTATTGTATATATTTCTTTTCTGTTAGCTTCTTATAAGAATCTGGAGAAATTATTTATGATACATTTTATCTTTCACTTTCAAATTAGAGAAAAATCTGGCTAATATAAAATCAAACTCAAAAATAGGAATAAGGTTTTTTCATAAAATATACCAACTATAATTAGTTATTTATGTTATATACATTATTTAAGTTTATTATTAGTTATAATTTCTTCGTTAAAATCTTCCTTCCAAATAATTGTGTATTTACATTGAAGATGTTTTGACACTGTTTACATAAAGCATTCCCATTCTTGCGGTACGTGATAATAACTAAGATTACTATGTAACTTAATATAGAGATGTTTGAATGGAACACATGTGTTAAATAATTGTTTTGAAATTATTCATTCCCTTCTGACATATAGAGAGGAATCAGGTATGCAGTTATGTTTAATCTTTAAATCAAGTGAAGCTGCATTTATCAAGTTATTCAGCCGAGTAAATTAGTTGTATAAATCTAATTTGAAATACCTACATGTGTAAATAACCTGCAAAGCTGTATTAAGCAACTAAATTGATGTTGAAGTAAAGCAACTGTATGTCATTCGTATCTGTAAGCCGCATCAACCAATATTACGACCATGTTAAATTCAAAGCCGTATTAATATATTAAGTCATGCTACCATGGCATGTTTTATGCTAAAATTAAAAAGCTACATCTTATATAACTTGTTTTGTTATTTAGAATTAAATAATAATAATTACATGAAAATCTATTCTGGCTGCTCTATCAATTTATTTTTTTAACGAGTTAATGATAATTTTTGGACAAAAAGTTATTCAAAACCGAATTTTTAATTTTTTTCGATTCCAGTACTCTGTTTAGTTTTATACACTTCTTAAATTTGTTTTATTTGTCACATAAAATTAATATGTTGAAAGAAACTAAAAAAAAGTTACTTTTTTACAAAATGTATTTAGTTTCCTTTCGTTTTATACAAAAAATATTTAGTGGAAAAACTGAGTGCCTGTCACTACTACATATAGTGATGAAATCTATTTCTACATTTAGCCAAATACTCGTAGAAATAATTGGTATTTTTTTTCAAAGATTATTCTATTAGTGCAGCGATTTTTAACTTTCTTCTTGATTAATACTTAATATGATTTTTTTTTTTTCAAAATAAAATGTAAAAAGCTAGAATTAATGTGTCAATGTAAACAAATCAAGAATTTATAAAAAAAATATATCGCTAAAGATGGGCTTAGGCCCGAAAATATTTTGATGAACATAAAAAAGTAAAGGTAAGAGTGTTCTCTAATTCTATACTTTGCGGAGGCTGTAAACTATAAACTTTATAATTACTCTAATGAACTGTACATCCAGTTTCAAAAGTTACTGATAATTTTTAACAGCAATTTAATGTAAAAAAATTATATATATTTTTATATAATTAGTTTATTATTGTCATAAACGTATTTTTTCCTTAAATTATTCAAGTATCTTTAAAAAACTAACTTTAACTTATACAATACAAGAAAATACTACAATAAATGAATAGTCGCAATTAAAATCTAATTTAATTAAAAAACAAAATATTATGCTTGTATTATAATAATAAAAAAGCTACTAGCAAAAAGTGTTTCTTTAAAAATCTAATCAGAGGGAATTAAAAAAATAAAAACATGAGTGGTATAACTGAAGTAATCTGTTTGTTTTTAGTGAAAACCCCTTCAAATTTGACCTCCTTCTTAGAGTAAGTTTAAATAATCGTTCGATTTTGACGTCAAGGTTTTTAGTAGTAAACGACTTTTTTATCACCTATTAATTCAAGGAGTATTTCGATGGTTTTGAAAATAAAGCAATTTCTATTTTTTTTAAATTGCATTATTTTTTATCACAAGTAATATCTGAAACGAAATGCCTGGAGCTAATAAAATACTAATTTGATTTGTAAATTAACAAATAACATGATTAAATTTACCATTCGAATAAAAATTAATTAATTTTGTAACTATTTATGCTAAAATTAAAAAGCTACATCTTATATAACTTGTTTTGTTATTTAGAATTAAATAATAATAATTACATGAAAATCTATTCTGGCTGCTCTTAAATTATCAATTTATTTTTTTAACGAGTTAATGATAATTTTTGGACAAAAAGTTATTCAAAACCGAATTTTTAATTTTTTTCGATTCCAGTACTCTGTTTAGTTTTATACACTTCTTAAATTTCTTATATATACGTTTAAAATTTACATTTTTTTCAGTTTCTACATTTAATATAACGATTCAGTTCAGTTGAAGTTGGCAAAGCCATATTGTTAATCAATAGAAAAAAATCACTGTTAGATTCTCAAAAAAAAAAAGAAAAAAAATCAAATTAATTGTAATAATGAATTACCAATTTTCAGACCCCTAGATTGAAATTCGATATTTTAATTTAATACTTTATTTTAACTTTGATTTGTACCAGACATCTATTTGGAAGTAAATACACTTGTCAAACTTTGTTAACATATACGGAAGTAATGTGATAAGACATTTGACTTAAATGTTATACATTAGTTTCCGGCTTAAAATACAATTTTCCACTGGAATATTTAATTTTATAATCCTTATTAAAAATGCAAATACGTTGTTCTTTCAATGGGAAAATTATAATTTTTGTAAAATTATATAAAATTTGATTCGTTACATTTAAATCCAATTTATAGTTTAACACTTTTCCAAATTATTCAAGACCAGACTCCCACTTATATGTCTGAAGTAATTTCAACAAATAAAAAACTGGTTAACTGAAATCTGTTTAATTCTAATATTGATATATATATATATTATTATGGATATTTATTTATGATTATGAAAATGAATTTGTTTTTATCTATAAGGTGTGTAATTCTAATAAATCATTAAATAAAATTTAAAATTAAAAATGTATTTATTCGTTGAGGCATGTCAACCATCTCGCAAAAAGTGCATAGTTTTATTGAACTATTTAAAGAAAACGAAAGAAAAAATGATTCAGTTGGGATGTGTCTATAACCTTATTGAAATTCATAATTTCACATTTTATCAAGTTTCTTCTAGCATATATCGAACATTTTTGGACGAACATGAATACGCAGTATTATGAACCGTGAAAAAAATATGCCTTTCTATTCCCTACTGGATAGTTTCCATTTAATATGTAGCCTGGATAAGTGTTTCTGCTTCCAAATCATATTTTTTGTCTAAATTTATATAATTTTATTTGCAGTGTTTTAATTTAATTTAAGGGATTCAAATTTTACATTTCAGGAATCTACATTTCCCATTCTAAAAAAATATAAAAATATCAGTTGAAAATTATTTTATACTTATTCGATGATATATACACAAATTTCCAGATCAATATAATTTTTGTTTTGCGTTTAGTATGTATGAATTTTTGGTGGGTTCATAAAAAAATATTTCGCTTTGTTATATATTATGTAAACCGGTAATTTATTGACGTTATTTCATAGGCTGATGAGATATGTATTCGTAAAAATTTTTTAACTGTTCGTCTTTAAAGTACAAGTTTATTTTTAAGCACACTTTTTTATCCCAAATTAGTTTGCCAGTAGTCGTACCCTAAATATTATAATACCATTAAAGTGTAAAATTCAGTTTTTTTATGAAATAAATAATGTTGATTAAAAATTACTATCCTTTTTTTAATTTTTACAATTATTATTACCTTTTTGTTTGTTTATCAATTTTTTTCATAATATGTATCGAATTACTAAAGATGGACGAAGCAGGAGCGATATAAAATGCCGAATAGCACAAGCGAAACGAGCCTTCAGTAAGAAATATAATTTGTTTACATCAAAAATTAATTTAAATGTCAGGAAAAGATTTTTGAAAGTATATGTTTGGAGTGTTGCTTTATATGGAAGTGAAACTTGGACGATCGGAGTATCTGAGAAGAAAAGATTAGAAGCTTTTGAAATATGGTGCTATAGAAGAATGTTAAAAATCAGATGGGTGGATAAAGTGACAAATGAAGAGATATTGCGGCAAATAGATGAAGAAAGAAGCATTTGGAAAAATATAGTTAAAAGAAGAGACAGACTTATTGGCCACATACTAAGGCATCCTGGAATAGTCGCTTTAATATTGGAAGGACAGGTAAAAGGGAAAAATTGTGTAGGCAGGCCACGTTTGGAATATGTAAAACAAATTGTTAGGGATGTAAGATGTAGAGGGTATACTGAAATGAAAAACGACTAGCACTAGATAGGGAATCTTGGAGAGCTGCATCAAACCAGTCAAATGACTGAAGACAAAAAAAAAATGCTCTGCTCCTTGGACCCTCGACGAGTTCGAATCCGAGCTTGAAACAATATTATTAAATATTTAATGAAAATAAATATTAGTGTATAGAAAATATTTTTCTGAACATTTTGGTGTTTTTATATTTAAAGTAGGCTGTAGGAGGAGTATAGTGTTTAATAGTTTTTAGTAGAGATATAATGTTTAACGCTAGCCACATTGATAATAGGGAGTTGCCTTGGGAATGAGGTATTGTTCGTTTAGCCTTACGTGTGTTCGTGTGGGGTTGTGGTTGCCAGTCTAGCTGCTGCTATTGGCGCATAGCGGACCACGTGATTAGTGCAGAGCGGCCGCGTGATGCTCCGGGTGGCTACGCACAAACAACTCTCTCCTGCTAAATTAAAAATACTTTTTTTTACCGCTAAATATTAAATAACTCCTTTTCTTTTATTAATGTAATTAAATAAATATTATAAATAAAATTAATAAATAATTATAATAAGAAAATAAAAATTTAAATTTAAAATCAAATAAAAATAATCTACGATTAGAAATTAATTGAACAATCTGTAAATTAACTGAAAACGAACTGATTCTAGCGGCAGAGAATTGTGGAGGGAGTCATTTGCAGCGCCCGTCGCACCACCACCAATGGTTCTTTCCACACCAACAACGGCTAAAATAAAAATGTGAGCACTAAGACAAACAAACAAATCCACACACCATCATTTTTTTATAGAGAGTGATTTATTACATATTTTTCCGGGAAACCTGAACAACTTTGTTATAAACTAGCTACCCTGGAGGGTCTAGAGAGCTTTACCCCTAGGCTCTCTTCTGGTCACTTAAGTCACTTACAAGTCACTTCTGGTCACTTTACAAGCATACTTGTAAAAATAGTAATGATAAATACAAAAATTAAACTCTAATTTATAAAAACTTTTAATTTTTTGTAATTTTTCAGAGCAACAGTTTGGCCAGACATGATCCTCTAACTCGATTTTTAGACTTTCCGTCCCGGCCTTGCTCGTGAAATACATAATTAGAATTACAAACATAAATTCCTATCAGAACGTTACTAGGTCTCACAAAGATTGCTTCAATAGCTGTAATATAAAAAGGTAAAAATGTAAAAAAAAGGATATGTTTATTTCTTCTAAAAATATTAAAATTCTTAAAACCCCAAAATGATTTTTAGATATTTATCTGAAGAGGATTTGCAAGCTCACATCGAGGAATATCTCGTTTAGTATAGTCAGGAATGTTGAAAATTTGGAAGTATTGTTCGAAATTTTTTACCTTTCTTCACCTCTTTCAAGGTTGAATTTCGAAAATTTAATAATTTGTTTTTAAATATTCACATGAAGATTACACACACCAAAACCAAGTTCATATTTTGTTATAGAGAAATTAAAAAAAAAAAAATATTTTTACACCATTTAAATCCTTTAAACTAGGATTTTCAAAAAATCCTTTCTTAGTGAAAGGAAATCCTTACACTGTAAGGAGAACGTGTATACAAAAATTTTCATCAATTTATTTTCAGTAGCTTTTTCTTGGAATTGATTATGACTCTCTCATGACATGTTCTTTTATACATATTGATTATAAAAGTTACTTTAGTTATAATCTTTTTTTTTCTTTAACCTCCGAGTCCGTAGTTAAGCATTTGATTCCGCAGAGGATGAGATGAGTGCTTTGTAATGTGTGTGAAAAATGCCATGCCTGACCGGGATTCGAACCCAGGACCTCCGGGTGAAAGGCCGAGACGCTACCACTCGCACCACGGAGGCCGGCACTTTATTTATAATCTGAAATAATTGATTTCAATTGTAACAAAGAATTACATTTTTATTATTGTTATTGTTACCTTTATTAAAATTTTAATACTTTTACTTATTTAATTTAAATATTTTTCTCACGCCTTTATTATATTTCTCACATGTTTATCTACAGTCTGTTATTACCAGTTACAAAGTTTCTTGATTTTGCAACTGTGATATTAAGTTTTTTAAAACAACGTTTTATCCTCTAGAAATTCAATTTTTTTCAGGAATATACTATTATTAATTTTTGGAGACTTATTTTAACAACATATGAGATCAAAGTTTTGTTTTAGAACCCAAGTTTTTACTTTTAATTTAAAATCTTAATTCCTAAATGTCTTTTAATTCAAAGTTAGTACATGATAAGTTTTAAATGATTATTTTACATATATTTTTAAAGTTTATTTTTATTGGGTAAACACATCTGAAGCTTAAAAAAGTTTAGGATACTTATTTTGATACTACTTATTTTTTAAATACATTGCTGATGGATAGAATTGATCATACACTTGACTTTAAAAAGTTTTTATCGCAAAAAAAATTTTAACTATTTACAGGGAGCACAATATTTTTAATTTTGTGAGTTTTTACACACAGACATGTGTGCGTATGCGTGTGTGTGTGTGTTCGGTGATTTTCAGCGCTGAATTTACTAAGAGTACCTATTAACCCAATAAACGCTGGATTGTTTGTTGAAGCGTAATATGCGTTAACAGCGTTTGGATTAGGAAGTACCGCTTAGCGTATTTTGTACCAATTTATGAAGCACAAGTCAGATAGCTCATTTGCCTGAATGATCCTTTCTCGATATTACATTATTACGAGTTAAATGAATTTTACGGTCACCGGTCACCTGGGTAAGTTGTCCAATTAATTCGTATACTGACGTTTGCTTATTCTATGTTGATAATATGGGTTTTGTAATAATAATAATAATAATAATAAGGTGTACATCAAAAAGAAAATTAACTACTAAAAGTACTTAATGGAAAATTTCTAGTTGTGTGTATACGTAGTTTGAAAGTTTGTATTTTTATTTATTTATTATATTTATTTAATGAAGGCTTCAGATTATAATTCTGGCAATGCTTGTAACTGTGTTTTGATTTTATCAGTAACGTAGATTTGTAGATTGAAATAACCTTCCGCACTATTTGAACTTTACGTATAATACGGTTCACCGATTTAATTTAATCAAAGAAGATAATACGATCATAGTAAAGTTGCTTTTGAATCAAACTGTATGAACATTCCGTTCTGATTCTAATTCATTCAATTTCCTCTAAATGTCACCCACATATAACTACCATAATGTATTCTTTAAACTTTGTGCCAACATTCTTTACTTTACTTTTTTCGGTTATTATTAAGATTTAAATTATAATATGTTTTAACATTTCAATATTTCATGTAATTAATTTCAACAGCTTTCTATTTTGTTTTTTATTTACTTTTATATGATTTATATTTATTGAAATCAGTAAATTTGATTCATTATATAAGGATTGTAGACGACTTGACACAAACACAATTCATTCACCCAAAATTATACAGCCGTTCCAAGAATAACAAGATTGTGCCAGATTTGTAAGGGAATGTAGAAGTGATAATGTTTATATAATGTTATCCGTTTATTAAGACTTATAAATGATTGCGCATTAACATTTAAGCTTTCAAAAATGGAAATAATATTCATCCATGTAGAAGTAAGATATGCATAATATACTTAATAATCTGTATTCGTAATATCCATCAAATAAAACTTGTTTTATGTTCATTCCTGGGAGTAGCTGAATATTGAAAATCATTTCGCATAAATATTAGTCCTTCACGGAAAATACTCAATTTCATTCCACGATAGAGTAATTTTGTGTAAACTACAACATAAATATAATAGATAATAGCGGGTAATATGTTTCTGAGAAAATTTAGATTTTTTTCCATTAAATGAAGAATCTAATGAAATTAAATAGACAGTTTAAGAAAAAATTGTACCTAGGTTAAATATTTATTTATTCAAATTGACCACAGGGTGACTGATTCTCCAATTTAAAATTTTGTTTTTATTAAACTAGGTAATTAAATCGCGAAAACCAAATAAATACGATAAATTTAACGTTAAGAAATTAATTTATCATCTGTTATTGAAATTTTGATATATTTTTTACCGAAATTCATATTTACGGAGTAAATTAGAGTTAAAACCTTTTTCAGAAATGTAGATGAACCCTTGATAAATCTTCAAGTTTGTCACCTTAGTATTTTTTTGTCGTTGATTTTTTATCAGTATCGTTATTTTTTATGATTACGGTAAAATCAATAGAGAAATGTTACTCCAGAAAAAATAATAAAACAATAAATCCAGTGGAAATAATAAATTCAGAAAATTTGAATTTTTTTCTTTTAAATGAATAATCTAAAGAAATTAAATTGACAATTTAATAAAAAAATTGAACAAACTTTAAAGAAAAATTAATTGAAGAAATATTGAAAAAAATTGTATAAATCCAGTTGTAGAAATTGTAGTAGTTTATCAACCTAACCCACCGGGTTGGTCTAGTGGTGAACGGGTCTTCCCAAATCAGCTGAATTGGAAGTCGAGAGTTTCAGCGTTCAAGTCCTAGTAAAGTCAGTTATTTCTGTATGAATTTGAATACTAGATGGATACCGGTGTTCTTTAGTGGTTAGATTTCAATTAACCACACATCTCAGGAATGGTCGAACTGAGACTGTACAAGACTACACTTCATTAACACTCATTCATATCATCCTAATTCATCCTCTGAAGCAATACCTGAACGGTAATTCCCGGAGCCTAACAGGAAAAAGAAAAGAAAAGTGGTTTATCTACCTAAAACCTGGTCAAATAATCTAAAAATAAAACCCTTTAGTTTCAAGAACACAAAAAATCTGCTAAAATATCGGTGGACAGGAATTAACAAAATAAGTCCACACGAGCAATTGAATTACAAACATGTGAAGTTATGACTACTACTTCTAACTTATTTCTAATAATAGTCAGAAATAATTTCTACATAATAATTGGAAATACTATTATGTATTCGGTTATTTTAGGATGCGGATAGTCTTTCATATGGAGATGGCGTAAGCTTTTTGTGTGACTCTCATTAACTATTATTCATTCAAAATATATGTATTGTTCATTTGCTGTTAAAATTTGGTACTGGCCAAGACAAAAAATTAACTCGATCAAAAAAATGTATATTTTAATTGATTTTTGCCTTTAATTCTGCATTCATTCTTACTGAATCTTTATCATAAGAATTTCGTTTACCGAACGCACTCTGATTCCGTCCATAACGTTATATTTAGTTGGTCTAATAGATAACAAGGCCTCCGTGGCGCAAGTGGTAGAGTCTCTGCCTTTCACCCGAAGATCCCGGATTTAAATCCCGGTCAGTCATAGCATTTTCACACACGCTACAAATCATTAACCTCATCCTCTGAATCAATACCTAACGGTGGTTCTAGAAAAAAAAAATAGATAACAAAGAGCTACTTCTACACTGGAGCTAAATGGAAGGCTCTCTGCCTGCGTGCAGAACTATTAAATGACTGTGTTTCCTGTCCATTAGTTTCAGGAAAAAGCTAAATTAGTGCTGAGGAACCTTTTGAGTAAAACTTGGTCAACTACTCCTGCAAGTAAAATCTAAATCTAATGTAGCATTTCGAAATTATATTTTAATCATTGTTTCAGGATGAACATTATCTACCGCACATTATGACGGCAGCCGGAGTACGCTCTCCATCATTGAATAAAGCATAGAATTGTTGATATCATCAGACAACAGAAAGTAAGGAATACTACTAGGGGTTTTTTTGGTTTTCAAACAGGATTTTGATAAGGTATGGTTGCCTGGTCTTCTGTCAAGTTTAAGATGAGCCTGCCTCAACCATACTATTTGGTATTACGCAACTACCTTGTGGACGGTTCTCACGGGTTAAATATGGCCTAGTTATTAGGCTTTTTTGATACGAAGTCGAAGTTTCCGCAGGGTTCAGTTTTGGGGCTCGGTTTGTATGTAATCTACACTGCTGATCTGTCTAGCACGGAAAATATCACTCTTCTGTCCTTTGCTGATGACATCGCGATTATGGCGGTTGACATTAACTCAACCGCCATAATGGTACCGTCTTAGGTACCGTACGGTACCTAAGACTTCATTTGGATGGCTGCTTAAAATGGAAAAATCACGAGAGAAAAGAGAAAGCAATCAAATATCAGCTTAGGCGGTTGAACTGGTTATTAGGAAGGAGGTCCGTGATGTCAATAAGTAATAAACTGTTGCTATATAAGGCGTTTATAAAGCCAATATAAACCTATGGGATACAGTTTTGGGTACGGCAAGCAATAACAATATCGACATAAACAAAAATTTCTAGAACAAAATGCTGAGAAACATATTGCAGGTGACATGGTTTGCTAAGTAAAAGGAGTTTCAGATTACCTAGGGGTGCCATCTGTTCATGAAAAAATTCACCGGTTATGCTCAAAGTATATACTTAAACTTAACACCTATGAAAACCATCTGACTGTTAACCTATTGGATATCAGTAAGGATTTAAGTCGAGTAAAAAGTTTGAATGTACTGGATCTTGAGGCTGTCAGGCGGTGAATATTGTACTTTCTTTGTTTTATTGACCATTTATTTTTTTTGTTATGTTTTCTTATTAGTTGTTGGTTACATTATTATTTTGTAATTTTAATTGTATTATTCTTTGTTCAAACTTTTATTGTATTGTCTTGGGAGGTACCACTGTATACCTCTGTTTCACTTTTTTTTCTTTTCTTGAATTTTTTACGGGCATCGACTATTAAGGTCATTAGCCCTCGTCACGTTCTTAAAAAGGAGTTAGTATCACCATCAGGATCGTCATATGTAAGGGTGTAAAGGGCCCTTACATTTGATTTAAACATTGATTTAAAAGCACAAACTACACAGAAACATTAAAACACTACAAACACAAAACAACACTTATGGGGTGTAAAGGGCCCCAAAATTAAAATTTGAAATAAAATTCTCAAAGAAGATAAAAGTAAAACTATAAAAACAATACCATACCATTCTATTTATTTTCTTATACCCGTCTCGTTTAGTTGTTAATTTTAGCACCCTCGGGTCGGCAAGAACCGTCGTGAAGCAGTATATTAGTCGCGCCAGGATGCCGTGGCAGTGGCAGTTGACTCCTTATAAACAGGCTACAGGCATCCATTGCGCTTACCCATAGCCTCGCACCCTCAGTCCACCCTTGAGGGTCTCCCATGCCATCATCGGACACACCCCGACTCACTGCTCTTGAATGCAGACTAGCCAGGGTGGCCTAGGCAAGAGGGCTACCTCCCGTCAATATAAGTGCCACGCTTCGAGACTCCCATATATAATTAAATGAAACTACCTCTTAGAGACTCTTTATCACAGCTTTAAATTTTTCACTTTTACAGACTTCTAAGAAGTCCACTGGCGTGTAAAATTTCAACTATCTTTTCTTCATTTCCATTATCCAGATCAGCAGTAATATCATTTCTAAGACGGAACCTCTTGCCAAGGTTCTCATATATGGTACACTCTTCTATTAGATGCTTGACTGTCAGTCTTTTATTACAAACACCGCACATTGGTCTCTCTTCGCCAGTTAACAAATATGAATTTGTTAATCGCGTGTGACCGATTCTAAGTCTGGTCACAGCTACTTGTTCTCGGCGAGTCAACTTCACGTCACTTTTCCATTTATATGAAGAAGTTTTAACTGAGTTTAATTTTGTATTCAAACTCCTCCATTCAGTAATCCACTTGTTTTTAACTACGTTAGTTAGACAGTTTTTAACATTTGCTACTCTTACAGGAGATGCATCCAAATCATCGCAGACTGTTTTGCCTTTCTGGCAGCTTCGTCTGCGCTCTCATTACCTGTAATACCAGCATGCCCTGGAGTCCATACAAATACGCATCGCTGTCCTCGTTGATTTAAAACGTATAAAATAGACAGGATGTTTGAAATTAGGACATCCTTAATGTTTTTGTTCCGAATTGCAACAAATGCACTTAGAGAATCGGAACAAATTAGCACTCTCTCTTCGCAATAATGTTCTGTGAAGCGAAGAGCTTGCTGAATGGCAGTAAGTTCTGCCGTATAAACACTGGCCATATCTGGCAGTTTCCAACAATGGGCTTCTCCATTTACATATATGGAGCATCCAACACCATGTTCGGTTTTAGAACCGTCAGCATAAATTCTAATATGTTCTTCGTAACTACCGTTTCACATTATTGTTGTTTTATACGATTTACTTATTGCTTTTTTTATCTGTATGATGACTAATTTTTGCTTTAATGACCCCGGAATAATATCATAAATGATTATTTCGTTATGCGCCATTTTTATTAAATAAAATGTCAAAAAATATCAATTTTTTTCTCCTATTTCCCTAGATAACTGTTCATTTTAGAGAAAAAAGTTTTGTTATTAAACTTTACACACAATATTTGCAAATATCGGTTGCAAATCGAAAAATACTACTGATGCAAAAAAATAGCAATAACTGCCATAAAAATTAAAAAAAAAAAAAAAACAGATCTTTTGGGACCCTTTTCCAGTTCTTATATTGTACAGAGGACCTTCAGATTTTTCCTTAAACAACTTTTTTATATGATAAAGCATAACGGAAAATTTCAGCTAAATCGGTCTAACCGTTTTTACACAATAATTGTGCAATCTATATTAATAAAATAAAGCGAATTTTCCAAATTGTTTAGAGCCTGAGATACTTGAAAATTTAATCACATATAAAAGAGCACTCAAACTTTCAAAATCATTTTGAAAAATTTAAAACGGTTAATTAGGAGAGCGTAGGAAATTTTACAAACATACTCTCAATTTTTTTGCTTTTAAAAAAAGCGAATATCTTCACGAATTTTTATCTAAATTAATTTTTTAAAAAACACACACCTTAAAAGTACTCGAAAAGACGTTTCTTAAAAAAAAAAAGTTTCGATTCATTAATTATCTCCGGCTAAAGTTGATCCCCACTGTGCAACTTTTGGAAATAATTATTATAGATAAATTAATAGACCGATGTTTAGCAGTAATTCGCGTTTGTCAGTATGTTATTTGAACTTTTTAGCTTATAAATAAAAAAAAAGAAAAACAATATTTTTATTATTAAAATTGAGAGTATGTTTGAAAAATTCCCTAGGCTTTCCTAGTTAACCGATTTGAAATTTTCAAAATGCCTCTGAAAGTTTGAGTAGTCTTTTACATGTGATTAAATTTTCAAGTACTAGAGACTTTATTTCATACTAGAGACTTTATTTCACGCTTAACATAATTTGGAAAAATCGCATTTGTTTTTTATCTGGATTGCAAAACGATCGTGCAAAAACTGTCAGACCGAATTTGTTAAACATTGGCGTGTTGCTTTATCAAATCAAAAAGTTCTTAGAGGAAAAATCTGAAGGTCCTATAAGTACTCAAAAAAATTCTCAAAAATTTTGTTTATTTCATTATTTTGATAGTTATTGCTATTTTTGCCTCAATAACAACGTATTTTTTGATTTTAAACCGATGATATTGTGTGTAAAATTTAATAACAAAACTTTTCTCTCTCGATATTTTCTCTAAAATGAACAGATATCGAGATTAGGGAAATAGGAAAAAAATGGATATTTTGCAGTTTTTTTACATTTTGTTTAATAAAAATATAAACCTTTTTCAAATGGCGCATAACGAAATAATCATTTTTGATGATATTCCGGAGTCTTATACTAAACATTAGCGGTTATATAGAAAAAATCAAATCCAAAACAGATGCCATCTGGACTATAAGTAAATTTTTCTTTTCAATATGAATAATTTATTTGTTTTTTTAAACATTAACATCATAGAAAATTATACTATAAAATTGATCGATAATTCTTAATTTATAATTATACATATTCAAAATTTAATTTTTCATGAGGAGTTTAAATAGTTATATCATTATTATCATTTATTACGGGTAATAAATGATATTTAAGCTTTTTCAAATGGCGCATAACGAAATAATCATTTTTGATGATATTCCGGAGTCTTATACTAAACATTAGCGGTTATATAGAAAAAATCAAATCCAAAACAGATGCCATCTGGACTATAAGTAAATTTTTCTTTTCAATATGAATAATTTATTTGTTTTTTTAAACATTAACATCATAGAAAATTATACTATAAAATTGATCGATAATTCTTAATTTATAATTATACATATTCAAAATTTAATTTTTCATGAGGAGTTTAAATAGTTATATCATTATTATCATTTATTACGGGTAATAAGAAATATTTCCATTCATTTACTTCATCATATAATCGATAATTTTTCTCAATATTGTTTGCTATTAAAATAATGCCTGAAAGATTTCGTTAAGGAATATAGTTAAACTTTAATAAAATTAATTGCTTCAAGGCTTAAATAAAAATTTCTTCTGAATATCATGTTCTGATATTGAATAAAAGATGACATAAAAATTCATAGAAAAGCTTTTCCTGAAGTTTTATTTCAACATATTTATGAATAAAATATTTATTTGGATTATCTTCACAGATTTATTCTGTATAAAAATTTATTATATATAAAAATGTAAATTAATACATGAAGAATGACCTTTATTGAAATTTTAATGTTAATAGAACGTAAATTGAAGATATTTATTTTATAAAAAAAAAACTTACAAATTAATATTTGTAAGTTTTTTTGTAGACTTTGAATATCGTAATTTGTCATTTTATTGACCAACAAAATTTAATTATCTAAATTTAAGTATATACTGAAGAAAAAGATATATTTATTTTTTATTTTAAACAGCAATAAAGAGGATTTTATATTTTCATGCATTTTTACATCATTAGTAAAATTTCAAGAGATATTAAGTTATAACATTTCATACACGTATAAAATGATGTAAACTATGTTGAAAGTCAAAAATGACGTTAAGCATTTTTAACAGTAATTTTCATAACATTAGATGAAACGGCAGTTTTACTGTTTTAGTATATAAGAGAGTAAAATGATAGGGTACACAACCCTCTTTCCCACCGACAGTCCGGCGTGTACCTTAACAGCACCAAATTTCTCGCTAACGGTAATGAAAATTGGATTACTTTCTCACTTGGGATCAGAGAGGGCGACGAGGCGCGAAGCAGGTTTTTTTAATAGAAGCAAGAGACGCTCATCCGTGTAAACCAAATAGAAATAATTACTTTTTGCTTGAGTTTATTTTCTTCTTTTTTTTTACCTAAGTATCCTTTTGCTTTATAGTTTTTGACACAGTAAAATTACTTTATTCTTTAATTACTGTTTGTTTTCTTTTTCATGCCAGATTTAAAACGTAATATATTCTTTGATAATTAACGTTAAAATGTTGTAAAAACAATATATTTTGTGCTAATTATTGATGATTCTTGATTAATGACAATAATTAAAATATATATAATTTGTTTATTCTGATCTAAGAAAATCAGTAATTTAGTTTAATTTTCAGTAATTTCAATTTAATTTTTGCTTTTTCTTCAATTAATATGCTCTTTCTATAATAAAATATGTAAAAATATGCAATAGAAATCGTAACTCTGAATTACTTATAAAAGAATACGATTACATAAAGAGATTTATGATTGTAATTTTATTTTGAGACTAAAAAAATTGCGGTTAACCATGCTATTAAAAAAGAATACAGGTTAGTTCTGAAAAAAAAAAAAAAACTAATTGTAAGATCTGAGAATAGTTAAATCACATTAATGCAAATGGTTTAATAACAAAATATTTAAAATCCAAATGAAATACAAAAATATAAAGTGAGCGTTCACAGAAATTTTATTTAAACAATAGTGTTTTATACTCGTATTTACGTAATGTTTATTATTTTTTGCGTTCATTATTACAGTTAAGAACCTAGATATCCGTAAAAAATTAATAAAGTATTATTTAAAAGTGCACATTTATTATTATAATCGTATTTTTATTTATTTTCCGTAATAGGTAGAAAAATATCTACTGATATTATTAGTTAACAAATTTTTGTTGACAAATTGTTTTTAAGCAGCATAAGACTATTCATATTCTTTTAAGTATTTTGTGTTTCATAATATGGTGTACAGGTAAACCTTTATTATTGCAATTGTTATTATTGCCATTTTATTATACGGTAATTATTATTTCATAATAATAGCGTTTTTATAAATCGCCACACACGGGCTTATTATTTGATTCTCCCGCCCGTATGATATTAAAATTTGTATTGTTTAACTTTTCCTACGACTCTGGTTATTTTATTTTAAATCAATTTATTCCTTCTGTGAGAAAACATATTTAAATACTAATTTAAATTGTCATATAGTAAATAAATATGGTTTTCGAGTGCATACGTTGTGTGGTAGACGTGTCAAATTGACAATTAGATAACAGTTAAGTATACAAGAAATAGAACTGTAAAAGAAGTAGGGTTTGCTTCTTCAAATCTGGAACTTTAGGATTCTGTGAATAGAGAATGCAAAATTAATATAAATACATTTATGAAGAAGCTAAATATAAAAAAAATAGTAATATCAGTTTGTAAATTTTCGTAAAAAAATAACCATCGACTAATGATTTTAGTACATTCTGAAATTATTTTTCATAATGGAGTAAGTTTTTTCCAATTAATATGAGGATGGTATTTTAAAAAATAAACTTAAATAAAAAATAAACAAACACTTAAGTTGTAAACATTACAAGATATTGATGGAATTATAAAATGATCTCTCTTTATGTATTGAGAATCAAGTATATCAAACCTAATATAAAAAATAATTATGAATATAAAAATCGAACTTTCAAAATAACTTTGTTGCTTCAGGCAATAGTATAATTTATGATTTAGTTTTAATTTGTTAATTTTATAAAAACATAAAGTTAATGAGTATGATTTTATTAATCGGGGGCCTTACAAAACATTTTCCATAGAAATGAAAAAATTACGTATTTATACACCTCTATTTGTGTAAAAACTGTTATTTTGTATAATTTAAAAATATTCACTTTTTTTTTTTTTTTTTTTTTTTTTCATAACCACTTAAATGTATGCAACACGACCCATTCAATATCAGCTAACTAATGAAAATAAAGTTATCACATTTTTAAGGGTTTTATTTTCTGATTTTATTACTAGAATGTTATCAATATAAATTTTTTTTGTTATATTACTGATGCAATAGTATTTTATAATAATTTTGGGTAGACTTTATTACAATCCGTTCAATAAAACAAAATAATAACTCGCTTAGAATTCTTTTCGAATTTATAACATTTTGTATCTATTCAGTTATAAAATATATAAATAAAATTGCTTATTACTTTAGAATGAAATAAATTTTAAACTGGCATTCATATGATTTATTGGTGTACAGTTTATAATATAAGTACTTTAATTTGTTATATATTTTATAAAGTTTGTTTTTATTATAGCGACGGCAATATTTTAGGATTTTAATGGAAACCAGTCAAGGACAAACTCCAGATTTGATAGGGTCTTACTATATATGATATATACTGTATGTGGTACTGCAGAGAATGGTACGAGAGAAATCGTAAATCAGTTTCGGAAAATCAGAAATGTAATCTTAAATATTTGAATAAAATGTAATATTAGACGTATATTATTTTTAATAGTATTGTAAATATATCAGTTATATATATATATAGAAAACTTCTTAACTCCCTTGTCTAGTACTTAATATTAGATCAATTTTTTATTTTTTATTTTTTTTTTGCTTGATGGTATCGCCACATAAGCTTCTACGTGAGATATGGGAATGTAGCGGATGAAAATTGTCCTGCCTGAACGGAATTTGAACCCAGGACCTCCAGATGAAAGGCCGAGACGCTACCACTCGCGCCACGAAGGCCGGCAATTTCTTTGCACAAATATTTCTACTTCTGAACGAATATTTCATGTAATCGACTATTTTTTAAATGATAATAACTGTTTTAATAAGAAATGTTTTTTTTTTTTGTAATAAATAAATTAAAAACTAACAATTTTTAATGAATAAAACAATACATGAAATAATTAAATATAATTTTTATATCAACAAGGATTACGTGATTTTTAATAATTATAAGTAACCATTACCGCACTACGAGCTGAAAAAGGGAGAGAATTGTAAAAATCAAGTAACAACATCAGGGCCATTTGGAAAGTTCTCGGCCTGAGAAAGAAAATACAAGATTTTTCAACGATTTATTTTTTTCAACGAAGTCACCTTGCAATTAGATTCATTTACACCAACGACTTTCGAACTTTTTAATACTATCATTACAATCCGATCCATCAAACTCTGCAACATAAGGGTTTGTCTCATCTTCCACCTCATCATGCGAAGAATGTTTTATACAGCTAGCTATTTATTCAAATTTGGGAAGAGCAAATAACCACTGGAAACCAAATACGAAACGTGTGGAAGCATTTTGAAGCGCAGCTAATGAAGATTTTAAGGATAAAACTAAACCTATCTTTGCATGATCAGTATCATAGTGAGAATTTATTTTTTTGGGCAGATGTGGATGTTTTACCTAAATAGCACCTTCAATCTCTTCAACGTAAAATATAACACTACCCGGTCATGATACTGCCCTTTTTAAAGTAGCCTATGAGCCCCAACCCACGAGAATTAAAAAAAACCGTAGCCATGACTTTTCCTGCAAATGGAATCTTTATTGTTTTCCTCGGTTCACTTTCAGTTGCTCTCACCAATTTTGGATTGTTGTTTAGTCTCTGCTGTGTAAAGGTGAATCCATGTTTCATCTACTTTTAAAACGGTTTGAAGAAAACGAAGAGGAAGAATCCTGTAAAATGAAATCTAACTGTTTTTGCATATCGTCATAATCATTCAATAAGAACAAGTGACATTAAGTGAGTATTTAAAATCAACAAAAGAAATATTTGTATTTATACAATCTTAATCTTTGTTTCCTGGTAGAGAATATAAGAATTATTTTGTTAATTTTTTATTTCTTGAAGCAAACCTTTTTCTGCTTACGTAAAAAATAAAGGTTGAAACAATTCTAAGTAAAATAAATAACATTTGTCGGGTAAATTTAACAATGCCATTGCCAAGTTTTATTTAGTTTAGAAGAAAAATTTCAGCAGTGATAGGTTGAGATAAATATGTCCTGCTTTTATGAAGCAAACTATTAACCTCTAAACTCATTGGCAATGACATGGCGGAAATAGTTAAAAATTTTTCTTGTTTCATTACTTATTTTTTCTCGTTCTCATTTGGAATTATTTTTTACTATTTTATGACATAAAACTATTTTCTTAAGTGATCATTTTGTGTTGCCTTTTCACACAATAAAAGACTAATTAAACAACCTTTTCAATCATTCGAGTAGTATAAAATATAATAAAAATTATTTAATATATTTACCATTATTACAATAGTAATTATAATGGGTTACAAAGTTATTATCAGTTTTAATTATATTATTATAAGTTAAGAACATTAGGTAAAACACGTTGTTTTTTCGTTAATTGTTAAATGTCATATGTTTATGAAAAATGAAATCTTGTTTTTTTTAGAAAAGTGATGAAGAATCCACTAAATTAGAAACTGATTCATCTAGAATAATTAATAGTACTTGTACTAAGTTTGTACAAGAAGAGAATAGTTATAGGTCGGTTACTTTTTCAAGCGATGTTTATGTTCCGTAAATAAAAACTGCGAATTTAAAAATAAAGTGGTTTTTATATTCAAATCCGTAATATATTATTCATTTTTAGAGGTCATGTTCGGTTGTGGTTTGCTACGCTGACATTTTAAGATATGGTGCTTGCTGACAGGTCAATTTCCTCGCGTCTTGCAATGCTTATATCTTGGAACGTTACTGCTTGATTCTTCACTTACACCTTGTCTCTTTTTCATTCACTCATTCTGTCATTATAACCGTTTTTTTTTTTTTATTTTCAATCAATTTATTTATATTTTCTTTATCCAAAAAAATTTATATAATTTTATAACTATGTCTTTACTTACATAAAATTACGAATTTAAAAAAAAAGTTTTTCTAAATCATATACGGAAATAAATAAATAACTTTTATATATTTTAGTAAAGAAAAGCACTTCAAATTTTTATTGAGATAATATTCTTTGTTTTTCATCTCAAATTCCATAATTATTTATTACAGAATGAATTATTATCGTTATGGTAAAAATTAGGTCAGTAGGGAATGCCAAGTTGTATATTTTATTTATTTTTTATTCGTATTTTTTTGCCACATAAGCTATTGACTCAATTGCAGTTTGGAATCTGAGTTTGTCCAGCTTCAATAGAATTACTGCAGACAGATAATATCTCTTTTGAGTGATTAATTGAATTTTTTTATAGCTGGTCCATTACTTTTTTATGTAACAAAAATTATATTAAAAGTTGGAATTTGACAGTGCTTTTAATTTATAACCCAAAAACAAAAGTGAGCGAATAACACCATTATGTAATTACGTATAATTTAAAACCAATCTAATTTATGATTATTTTATCTTATCCTATCCTCGAAAATGCATTGTCAAGAAACTTACGAAGAACCTCTTTTTTGGGTTTACTGTATAAAAATAAATGCAAATCTCAATACTCTCAATGATATAAAAATGGACTGGTTAATATGAAACTTTTTTTAATGCTGGATTTTTTCTAGAAGACATTTTTTCAAGTAAATATTATATATATAATGAAAATAAAATCCTAAAATTTTAAAACAAAAGGTTTTTTATTGGCAGTTTTTTTTATTACAAAAATTGTTTCAAATCAGATGTACTCCAGCGTTGAACAAATTCATAGAATTTGTTAATTGGCCAAAACCAGTTGTTTGGAAAAGAAGGAATACTACTCGGTGGTATTTTTTGATATACAATAGGCTTTCGATAAGGTGTGGTTGTCTGGTCTGCTTTACAAGCTTAAAATGAGCCTGCTACAACTACATTATTTATTATTACGCAATTACCTTGATGAACCGTTATCACAGGTTAAATATGGGCAAGAATTATCAGAATTTTCAGGACGAAATCAGGGGTTCAATCTTGGGCCCGGTTTTGTATTCAATCTACTCTTCCTTACGGAAAATCTACCTTCCTAGTAGGGAAAATGTCACTCTTGTGTACTTTGGTGATGACACGCCGCATATGATGGTTGACATTAACGCAACAGTAGCGTTAGAAAAATTGTCAGAATTAGAACTTCTCAGTGAATGGCTAGCCAAATGGTAGTTACATGTTAATACTACAAAGTCGAGTCATGCGACGTTTGCAATGAGGATTGGAGTTTACCCACGAGTCTGGAGTTCACATCCTTCATTCGGACAACACACGACACCTAGGACTTCATTTAGTTCACCACCAAACATGAAAAAAGCATGCGAGAGAAAAGAGGAAACAATTAAATATCAAGGTTAGAAGGTTGAAATGCTTATTAGAAACAAGGTCCATGGTATCGTGAAATAAGACACGATTGATGCACAAGGCGTTTTTAAAGCCATTTTAGGCATACAGGTTTAACTTTGGGATATTGCAAGCAATACCAATATCGAAATCATACAAAGATTACATAACAAAGTGCTAACGAACATTTCGAACGTGCCATGGATTGGGAAAAGCAAGGAAATCCACGATTATCTGGGGATGTCATTTATTCGTGAAGAAATCCACCGGCTAAGTATAACGTTTGTACTTAAGCTTAACGCGCGAAAACAATCTGGTTAACGTTTAGGATAATAGCGAAGATGTGAGATGACTAAAGATGCTACATATATTGGATCTAGAGGTTGTTGTGCGTTTAATATCATCCTATGTCATTCTATATCGTTATATGTCTTCTTTTTCTCATGTATGACGTGCGACAACTTTTTTTTATTCTCAATTGCTTTTCTGTTTAATTTATTTTTATTTTTTCTCAACCAATTAATTTTATTTTTCTTAATATCTATGTTATGTTACGTTAACATTTACCTTTTCTTTTTGTTCTTAAACAGTTAATTTTAAAATTGTTTTAACTTTATTACACTTAGTTATATATTTTTTTCTTTATACTTTTTGTTCCACTATACTGTTTAAACATTTTTATTGTCTTGAAAGGTATCACTGGATGCCTCTCTTTCATAACATTATGAACTGCACAATTTACTTACAGTTTCATTGTTCAGGAACTAGTTGTAAATAAAAGAATGCACAAAAAAATCAGAAGTAAATTCTCCAAGTTGGTTTCTTAGAAAAAAACTTATTTCATTTGCTCAAAATCGCTGAGATGGAAGACAATTGTAACCGAAAAATTAAAAGTAATAAGATGGTATTGAATCATGGTTTTTTTGCAATTATTTACAACATGAGCATAATTACGTGTAAAAAGTACTAGCTGTACGTAAATTAATTTTATGAAATCATCATTACGCTTCATTCTTGTATGAGCCTAAATATACCCGTACTCTTTATTTTTTCCTGTTTAGCCTCCGGTAACTACCGTTTAGATAATTCTTCAGAGGATGAATGAGGATGATATGTATGAGTGTAGATGAAGTGTAAGTCTTGTACATTCTCAGTTCGACCATTCCTGAGATGTGTGGTTAATTGAAACCCAACCACCAAAGAACACCGGAATCCACGATCTAGTATTCAAATCCATGTAAAAATAACTCGCTTTACTAGGACTTGAACGGTGTAACTCTCGACTTCCAAATCAGCTGATTTGGGAAGACGCGTTAACCACTAGACCAACCCGGTGGGTAAATATACCCGTACTCAAATGTAGTAAACTTCACTTAGTAAACTTAAACATACATTACTGTAGAGTAATGTATGTTTTAATCAACACATACGCGTGTATGCAATATACAATTACAATATATAATATCAATTTAGAAGGAAAACATTTTTGAGAAAATAGAATGAAATATTAAAAATACAATGAACAAAATATAAAAAAATTCTTATCTTATTCCATCATAATAACGAAAGGAATACATATTTACGAAAATACAAAATGTTTAGATTTATTTCTTGAATAATTTTTTAGAGAAATGTCTATTCGCAATAAAGAGTTTGGATTTTTTTGTGAAAGTTATATAATAGAGAATTATTGTTAAATTATTTTTTATTTTTATATTTATTGATTTGATAGTAACTAGTTATTTTTTTCAAAATTTTTTCTAATACAATATAAATTTTACATAACATATTATTATAGTCTAGTTTGATGAAAATCGTTTCAAAATATTTCAGCGAAACATTAATAATGCTCTTTCTTTTAGTAGTAATTAACTTTAGGTATCAAAGTACCTAAAGTTAAAGTTAGTCTGGTTTTTAACGATAAAATTAATTTTCTTAAAAATAATGAATACTTAAAAGAATAGCGTAAATGGATGTAACTATGTAAAATTCTAACATATTAGATTTGTTTTTTTAATTCTGAGATAATTATTTGTAACTGATTTATTTTGGCCTTATATTAATATGAATTATCATTTATCTTAAAAAAAGATTTTTTTACATATAGGGTTCAAGTACAATAGAGATTTTACTTCGTTAAAAATCTCTTATTATGGAAATTAGTTAATTAAATACACGTTGTTTAGGCTTACTAGGATTTTAGTTTAGCGCTTTAGAACCACAAAAAATAAAGTTATTTCTGTATTTCTTGATATAAAAGTGGGTTACGGCGTCAAGTACAATTCACTTCCTTTACCATCACTATCAGATAAACCGTCATCGCAACCACAGAGTAAATATTTGTCCTTACACAGCACTTCGGTAATCAAGCGTTCTTGTTATCGATAAAACTTCATTGGAACCCTACGAAAGAAATATCGTCTACTAAGTTTGTCGTAGTTAATATGTTCGTCCACTCAGCTTTCTAACTTCAATAACCTCTCCTCTATTTTTATCCCTACATATTGCCAACCCTACAAGTTAACGTCACTTTATGAAAACATTAAATTAGGTCAATTAGGGAATAGTAACTACAAAATTCTTTATTTACCTTATTTGAAATATATAAATATACATCTTCAGAGTAGGTTCGACTGATACTAATACATTGCAAATACCGTGCAATTAACATTTTCAGGTTCAACAAATTTAATTATAACTTTTACATTGTTCTTTCCTAATTTTATCTAAGGGAATACGAATTTAAGGTAGGAGATTAGTAAATTTTCTCTTTGTCTAGTAAATTTAGTTTCTGTATTTACTGTTGTTGGCACAAAACGTCATGAAATAAACGTGGGAAAAGGAGAAAAGACAATATCTTTGGAGGTTGTTCACAGTATTTAAGACCGGAATGTAATTTTTTTTTTTTTAATTGTTTTTTTTTTAAATTAGACTCGTCTTGAACGATGTTTCTTCGAATTCTTTAATATTTTTCAACATTTTTAAAAAACATTATTCCATCACATCAATTACTTTTCTTTGAATTTCCTTTTGTCTTCAATCAAAATAAAACTGAAATTTTGTATGCAATTATTGTCATCGTTTTTATAAGACCGTGAATAACAAGCACTGCATATGAAAAAAATAGCTTTCGATTTCATGAACGTAAGATATGAAATAATCGATTTGCTAGTAGAAAAGTCGACTGAATATATGAAGTAGGCATGGTATGTTTGACATTGCTTGACAAATTTCTTCTATATTATTTCATAATTTTTTACATTAATTATTAAGATAACTTGTTCTAGAACCATCAGGTAAAAATGAAGTATTCCTTAATGATATATAAATGCTTAAATATCTGATAGTAGCAGAAAAACGGTAAATAATTAGTGACATTGGTTTGCTAACTTATTACTTATCCTCAATCTTTTATTTTTACAATATAATTTTAAAGAAGCCTTTGGTATTTATTATTTATAAAAATTCTAAATTAAGTATTCATTTTCAAACTATTTCACTATTACCATAGAAGATCAGTCATGATAAGTTAAAAAACTTTGCAATTTGTAATATTTCTAAAATGTTGAAAAAGAAAATCCCTTTAACAACAATTTTTTTTTATAATATCAATGTACATTTTCAGTACTTTTTTCTTTGTAGGATTAAATTTATTTATTATAGAAATTTTATATTAAATATTAGTTAATATTTTATGTTGCAATTCTGTAACAGTATAACGATTTGCAGATTTACCTTGGCAAAAAAATTATAATAATAACAATGAAATAATATCAATGAAGAAATATTAGTTAACACATTGTGAACCGGTCACGAGTATTCTCGTGATTTGTCTCCTTTTATCAAAAGACCGTTCATGAGAATCACCGGGTTTCGTACATTTGTATGTTTCGTGCCATCTCTTATATTTTTCGTGAACTTTTTAGTTCTTCAAGGTACACAGCCTTGACTGAATATTCTTTGAACATTTACACACGTGTTTCGCCCAATCATACATGACGTTGGGGACGTCATTCATATCAGCTGTGTAGGAGGAAATTTACAGCCAGTCGAAAAATGGCGTCGCGCAAGTTGATGAATTTAAATCGTAAACGTGAAGAAAAAGATAATGAATTAAGCAAATTACTTTTTGATGTACTGTCAGATTGTCCTAGTGAAGATGATAACTTGGATTCTAGTGATAGTGGAAATTTTATACAACAGGAAAGCACTCGTAAAAGACCAGTGCAATTGAATATTAGTTCGGATTTGGAATCAACCAATTCGAGTGATGACTGAAATTCAGGTTACCCATGGACAGTTATAGACAATTTACCGAATTTAGAACCTTTTGAGGGTATTCCAGGTGTTAGGAATCCACATTTGTCCGTAAGGGTGATGTGCTACTTGTTAGTAGAAAGATAAAAGGGAAATCAGAATGATTTCAACAATCCATGGTAATCAACAGCATACAACAGGTAAAAGAGGCAGAAAAACAGGAGACGAAATATCTAAACCTGTATGCATTTTAGAATACAACAACTATATGATCATCTTACAGATCTTACAGATCAGTTTTGGTCATATTACTCAATTATGAGAAAGACAAGCAGGTGTGTCTTCCTAATAAGTTGTGGTCTTTTCAACTTATTCAGAATATACAATTGTTTGAACCCCCCAAAAAAATTACATATAAGCACTTTCTTTTGGCTATGGCAAAAAGATGGACACCAATAGTAAAGAAAACCTCACAAGATTCTGACTCCGATTCAGACACTGACAATGTTCGTCCAGGTCCTTCCTAACCAACCCACCAGGTTGATTAGCTGATTTCGAAGTCGAGAGTTCCAACATTTAAACCCTAGTAAAGTCAGTTACTTTTGTACGGATTTGGATACTAGATTTCGAATACCGGTGTTCTTTGCTGGTTGGGTTTCAAATAACCACACATCTCAGAAATAGTCGACCTGAGACTGTATAAGACTACACTTAACATGTCACATATTACTACATATTCACATATCACTACACTCATACATATCATTCTTATTCATCCTTTTATTACTTCCTAAAGGAAATAATACCTGATAGTGATTCCCGGAGGCTAAACAGGAAAAAAAGGAGATCTAGAGAGACTGTGCAGGGCATGAAATGCCAGCAATTTGGTCATTGCTAAAGCAGTTGCATAAAGCCGTATCGATGAGTAAAATGCGCAGGTGAACACAAAACTGCGGATTGCCCGAAGAAGGACAGGAATTCACCGATGATCTGGGCATTATGCCATTCAGAAGTGAGCTACAAGGATTTTAAGGTATACAAAGAGATTCTTGAATGGATAAGAGGAGGAGAACTCCTAATGAATCAAACAAGACCGTTATTCGAACAGCTCAGGTTGCATGCAATAGACCTTTTGTTCTCAGTACCAACGAGTTCCCTTCACTGGGTCGGGAGACAACCAACTTAATAATAATCATCCGCTTGATCTCCCCGATTGCTTTATACCTTTCGGTTTTTGCTGAGGCAGTAACATGTAACGACTATTGACTGTTCTTCTGAGGACAAATTCTAACAGTTGACTATGAATACGCAATTTCTAATGGAACAGATGCGGAATCTCATTGGTCTCCTGAAGAAAGTTGTCACTAGGCTCTGCTAATGATGAGGTGGCTTAAAGATTGCTACGTAGAACATAAATGGATGTTGGATTGGTAAGAGGAACTTAAGTCAATGATTTTTACGGAATTACTAGATATCGTTCTCATCTCCGAAACATATTTCACCGAAGGAAACTACCTGAGAATCCGAGGTTACTAAGTTTACGCGACGAATAACCCTAATGGTAGTGCTCACAGAGGTTCTGCCCTTCTAATCCAGAATAGAATAAAGAAGGTTGAGCTACCACCAGTTTAAAACTAATCACATTCGTGCAACTTCGATTGAAGTACAGGACTAGCTTGGGATTTTGGGAGTTTCAACGGTCTACCTCCCACCTTGTCACGCTATATCAGTTCATATATTTTCTGATTACTTTACGTCACAGGATTATTACTTTATCCCGGAGGGAGACTGGAATACATCGCACCTACTTCTTCGTTCTAGACTGATAACTGCTCATAGGAGAGCATTAAGGAAATGCGACTTAATGATGTCTGTGGTCTAGCTCCAATTTATTGGTTTGCAGACGCAACTAAACCTCCAGACCTATTGGATTTTTTCATTACATCAGGGTTTTCCACAATCTATACAGATTATAAGAATCTAGACTCCACATCCGATCACTCTCCTATGATACTGATCGGAAGTACAACGGTGATTAAGAAAAGGCACCCGGATAATTCACAAGAATGCTGGCTGAATCCCTTTATAGTTTGATTTCACTATGTTTTATTAGTGAAGGTTGTGTTGTGTCGAAGTATCATAAAAATAAACACTACAAACAATGTCTGGGATTTAACTCTGTCACTGGCAGAATGTTATTCATGCTACCACTTTCAGCGGTAGTCTACATAAATTTCCTCTTCAATGAAATCGTTTGGACAACTTGGTGCCCGATGGCGTGGAAGGTATCACAAATAACTATGATCTTAAATCCAGGTAAACCTGCTGCCAACGAGGTGGCTTCATATAGATCCATAAATTTGCTTCCACGTCTTTCTAAAGTTTTGAAATACTTTTCCTTCGGAGGTTATGTGCAATTTTAGAGGAGAAGAACATTATCCCAGATCACCAATTCGGCTTTAAACGCAGCCATTTAACTATTGAGAAAACCTGTAGCCTTGTTAATATCATCCAAAACCGTTTGGAGAGAAATAAATAGTGTTCGGCGGCTTTCTTAGACGTTCAGCAAGCATTTGACAGTCTCTGGCTACGTGGCCTCCTCACAAATTAAAGTTGAGCTTCCTCAAAATAATTCATCTGGTACTTCAAAACTACCTAGATGAACATTTTGCTCAAGTGAGTTGTAACCAGGAGTTGTCCTTCTTTTTCCACATTGTGTCAGGGATCCTTCAAGGTTCAGTCTTGCGTCCGATTTTGAATTTAATCTTCAACCCGGACCTTTTCAGCACGGACTATGCAACAATTGCTTTCTTTGCAGACGGTACAGCAATCTTTACGATTGACAATTGGGATTGCCTGGGACACCGGGAAGTTGGAATCTGCTTTGGATCTCATCGACGAATCGCTGTGCAGGTGGAAGGAAGGTAAGAGTGAATCCAGATGAGTCAAATCGCGTAACATTCACCATGAAGAGAGACGATTGCTCATGAGTCCATGTAGACAATACCTGTACCCTGCTCTGAGTACAGTGCAGTACTTAGGTATGCACTTTGACCATTTATCCTGAAGATATCGTACAAATGGAAAAATATACAACCAAACGTAAGGTTTATGCGGCTGTATAACTGCTATGAATTCTAACTTGTCTCTGTCAAATAAATTATTGATATACAAAATGATTCTAAAAACCAACTTGGACTTATGGTGTACAACTATGTGGAAGAAGTTGTGTTAGTAACATTATTACGATCTAACAATTTCAAAACAAAGTACTGAAGACATTACGAAGGCACTACGGTTTGCAAAAAACAACGATTCCACGACTGTCTACACATCTACGTATAGGAGGAATACAGAGATTATGAAGGAATTATGTATCACATCTAAATACACATGATAAGCAATGATACCTAAAAACCCATTGAATAACAATGGGGATTTTAGGAAGTTGTAAAACTCTTCATGTGCTGGACCTGAGAGATTATTGACGAGATGCACGATACGTATTATATTTGATAATACAAGTTATCCGTCATAATAGCTCGTTATTTATACAGTGCGTTTATTGATGTATAATTACTTTGTTGCTATTCTAGATTCTATGAATTGTATTATCTATTGCTACTATTTTGACATTCTAATATATATTGTTTGGACTTATTACTGTTATTATTATGGTATTTGCCATTTCATTTATTATTATCGTTTTATCCCTTAATATCTCCTTAAGTTTAGCTATATTTTATTCTTATTTATCGTTTATTATAATTTTATTTATTTTATTGTTGCTGCTATCTACTGTCCAGTTATTATAATATCATGTAATTGGTCTATGAAGTTGGATACATACTGCGGTATTTGTATCCAAAGTGGGCTGTTACTGGAAGGTCTTCATTCTTGTCATATTTCATTAGTCTTACTTACGGTTTCGAAAGCCTTTCTTTTTAAACTGATCTTAAATAAAACTCATTAGCAATAATAAATAAATAAAATAATAATTGCTTTCATACAAACATTAAAATAAAGTAAAATTATAAAGAAGAGTACAAATTGATCGAAGAAATTACATTTTTTCTTTTTATTGAAATAACAATTTTTAATATTTGATAATAATACAGATTTATTTTTGTTTCAAGTAATGTTTACTGAAAAAGAGCTTTGAATGGCTTAATGGCTATTTAGATTCACTAAATTATATATGAATGTTAAAAAAGTTTAGCATATAAAGAACTTAAGTGTAAAAGTTTTTATTGAGAAACTGAGTGAAGGTAAAATAGGATAGTAATGACAGAGTTGTGTGATTAAATGCAAAGATCAATCAACATCGCTACCAGGCAAGCCATGATCCTTATTCAGCCTTCCGATTCAGCATCAAATCGCTCTTTCCACTTTAAACATCACACCACACCACGGCCACTGACTGCTTGTTTTTCTTACCGCTGTTAGTGGGCGGAGGATTTCCTGACCGGACGGACGATCGATGTGCTCCAAATCCCCGGGTTGGTTTTTTGTTCACTCCTTCCATTGACGAGACAGCCACTCCCTTTAAACTTACATCGGTTCATTAATTATTAATTATATAGGAAATTGACATCTAAAAACTTGACACAATTTATTTCATATAAACTGTAACCTAAAAATATCCTGGTAAATATATATCTTATATTTTAAAGAAAGTAAGAGGCTACTCTAAAATAATATTAAATATTTTATGAGTATTTTTGGGTTTGTATACATAAAAGAAATCTAATATTAAATAGAAAAACGATCGTATTACGGAAATTTATGACTTCTGTGTATTTAAACACATGAAAAAATTTAACAATTGTGCTAATTTAGGTTTTCGTTTGACAAGATTTATATTGCCGCAACTCCAAGAGATAAAAGAAATTTGCTTGCAAATTATTCTTTTTTTGTAACTCTACTTAAAATTAAAATTCAAGATGATTCTCCAAAAACTGTTTAAAAGATTTACTTTAATTTTAAACCAAGATGATAATTTCGATTGTTATGTACGATAATACTCGTACACTATTAAAAATTTACGTACAAAAAATATCCAAATAAAAAAATCTGATGTGGACATCGCATGAATTCCTTGTATGCCTGTTAAATTACATATACACTTCTTTTTTATTTTTTAAATGAAAAGTACATAAAATTTAATTTTATTATTAACTTTGATATTTTGTCATATTTGTCTTTTTTTTACTGTTATTATGGAATTATTATTTTATGTAATTTTTTTTACGATCAGAGGTTGATAATTAATATTGATATTAATAAATCAAAAATAAATTTAAAAAAAAGGAGATGAAGTCTGATTTGAACCGATGTGCTTACCAAGACACAAATATTTCATTAATTATAATTTTATTTGGCTGTAACTCTGTAACCAATAAAAATAAGCACCACTTAGGATATATCGTTGAAAAGGTCTCAATGAAGGCTTATTACTGCAGTTAAGAAAAAGTCCAAAACCCAAATGTATTTTTGGATTTTCTTGGACACCTTTGGTTCATTTGCTTGTAATCAAAAGAGGGGATTCACAACTAGATGTTACAACAGTCCTACATCCAAAATTTCAACATCTTGCGGCTAATCATTTTTGAGTTATACAAGATACACACGTACATACTTACGTACAGAGGTTACGCCGAAACTAGTGAAAATGGATTAAGGGATGGTCAAAATGGATATTTCCGTTGAAATGTATAACCGAAATTTTTCGGGATCACAATACTTCCTTTTTTTTTGTACAAGGAAGTAAAAATGAGAAAAAAACAACTGATAACTAATAATTATTTATTCTTATTAAAAAAAAAAAAAAAAAAATCTTTCAAATATTCTCATTTCATAGTTTTTCTATGTTTAGATCTTAAGTAAATTTTTGTAAATCATTTCTGAAACTTAATCTTTTATTTCAATTAAATCTTATAACCATTTAAGAGCACACCTCTTCATATGAATTCAATTACTTTAACCAATTTTTTTTCATTTTTGGTTTTAAAATTACTCGTATTTACAAAATATACTTTTAACTTTCTTTAAATTAGTTATTGTAATTTTAAATGTTCATTTATAGTTTAATTTTTTAATTTATATTTTAGTTAAATATACTACATATATTACCTTTTTGCCATCTTATTTTCAATATTTCAAAAGTATGTATACATTTGTAATGTACAAGATAATTTCGGTTGGGTATTGAAAATTTAAAAAAAATGTTGCAATTTTATTAATTATGCATATAAAATATTCTTGATAAGTTCTCTGTAATTTATAAAGTGATTTTTATGTACTTGTGAAAGAAATTTATCTTTAAATGATTATATATTTTCTTTCAGAAATTATCAAGAGTACATAATATGCGTATTTTAATAATTTTTCTATTTTTGAATTTTTAAAAGAAATAACATAAAAACCGTATATTATTATTTATACATTCAACTTTTCCAAAACTAACACAATTTTTATCACATATATGAGAAGAACAGTTTATGACGTCAGTCTAAGTGGGTCGTTATAAAAAATGTAGATCCTCTTTAAAAAGAACAACTGGAAAAATTGCTTACGGGAATTCCTACGGAAGGGAATATGCCGAAGCTGTTAGCGAATGATAACCCAAGGGACTGTGGAACAAACAGTGGTTGAAGAAGAAAAATAGGATGGGAGAAGGCGGATGAATATGTTCAAAGGATAGCAGTCAGTCTGCGGTACTCTCATTTTTATTCCTTATTTAGCTTCAGGTTAGCATCCGTAACTTTGTGTATATAAAGCATACTCTTTTCTTTTTAAATATGTTTTTTTTTTCTAATATATTTCCTATCTTTTTTTATTTTGCTTGTTTCAAAAAGAAAAATATAAATTCATTTTTTTTTATTTGTTAATTAGCTATCAAGTCAAAAACATAAAAGTATAAATATAGTTAATATTTATATTTATTTATACTCTTTTAGTAAAATTCTTTTACCGTATAACGAGAAAATTTACTATCTTCACACTATTCTATCACATTAAAATAATTTAATGATATTTTCCTAATTTAAATACTTAATATTGTTTGTTATATCTACAACCACAAGTGTTAAAACTGAGATTTCATTCAAGACAAAAATATTATCTGTAGAAACAAAGCTATTTTGGATAATTTAACAAGCATTCTAGGGTAGGGTTTCACTTTGTCTCGTATATACCATTTTATATCGGTATATCAAACACACTAAATTTAGGGAAGATTCATTTGTTTAACACATCTCAATTCTGTTAATTGCAGGAACTGGTATATATATTTAATATTATAATGTCAGTAACTGTGAACGGTTACATCGAGAAATTTCTCGATTTAACCTTTCACAGTTATTGATTAAGATAATTATCTTAATCAGTATATGTTTGTCTTTCTTTTTTTGTTAGCGAATAAGTTAAGAATAGCCAAAATGGTTTTAATAATGCTTTTCTGTAAAATTAACTTACATCTTATATAAATTAGTTAAATTTAAACGGCAATTCTCTATTTTTTATTAACTGTCGTTTGCTTATTAGTTTTAATATAAAGTAATTAGTTTTAACATTCCATTTGTTTTTTATATGTTTTTTTCTGCTAATGTATCAAAACTTACTATGTATGGTTTAGAATTGTTGAAGAGTCTATAATTTTAGGCTTATAAAGCCAGATGAGGGATGGGCTAGCTACCCAGAAGAGGAAGTCGCCGTGTCCTGATGATACTAGGGAGACCACGGTGGGATGCCCCTACAGGGGACTAGACAGGGAGGTAGGCTGCTGCCACGAAATCTTGAGGTTACTGAGTAATGCTTAATTGCCGGACTGGTTGCCTTGGGGGTGTTTCCAACCGGGTAAAGCAAAAAAGGTTTACTATGCCAAATTAGCCTTACACAGTTCACATAGTTGATAATTGTAGCATTATTGATACTAAACTTAGTTCTCTTTGATAGGTTATGCTGTCTGTTCAAACGTAATTTTATTTTTAGTTTGATTATTATTTCTTGAATTTTTTAATTACTTTTTTCTCCTTAGTTTCCCCGTTTAATGAATTACGATGCTTTTAATTCTTTTTGAAATTTTCCATTCCAATTAAAATGTAGTGTGCAGTTTTAAAATTCTTATAAATAATTATTTCATCATAATCACCATTTTTAAATTAGGTATTTTTACCAGTGCCTAAGAAGTTATTGATGCTTTTGGTATAATTATTTAATACAGCCTAAATATGTTATCAGATAAAACTGATTTTTCTTAAAAATTCTTCATTATTCTTTCAACATACAATATTTTGCAAAGAAAAAAAATATATATAACTAAATCTTAAACTTGAACAATCTGATTTAAAAAAAAAGACAACTTGTGAAAATTTTATAAAGCATGTTGAAGAAAGAAGAAACATGTATCTAGAGAAATGGGAAGTTCATCGCCATTCCACTTGTGACGCCACAACCATGCCGAATAATCTTCCAGTACTGTACGTGAAACGCCAGCTAATCGAGCACATTAACTCAGTAAGTAGCTGAAACAAAATTTTCCTCTAAAAACATACCTCTTGCGAAATATTTTTAGTATGTCTATTTTTTACTACAAAATACACTTGCAGGATTTAGTAATTGCAGTGTAATAATTTGAGGAAAAATTAGATTTAAACAAGAGAATAAAGTTAAATAGAAAAAATATGTTAAATAAATGTATACTAAATTTTAAAAGTTCTTGTATTTTTATTTGATATGATTCACCATATATTAAATCATTTAGTTATGTGTGATTTTTCATGCGTGCGCGCGCGCGCGCTGATATGGATGTTTGGATGAATACATGTTTATCCTTAAAATATTTATCGAACTAGAAAATAATTGAACTAATAAATTTTACTATTGTGAAAATTCGGCTTAAACTACAATATATTAATACAAATTAATACGTAGTAAGAGTAAATTTAGAGTATCTTCAGAGAAAAAAAAAGAAAACACATAAGAAGCTGTTAAGAAATGAACGAAAACCTTAAGATAAGCAACCTTATATACCCAAGCACTAGCTTCATGGTTATATGAATTTAACCACGACTTATTGGATTAACAAGGTTATTGAATTACAAAATAAAAATAAACACAATAGTTGTTATTAAAATTCACCTTATCTTTGTTTATTAATTCACTAACAAATTAATGATGTTTCACTTATTCCTTTACTAACTAAATTTACATTTTAAATTTGAGATAAAAGCAACAGCAAACATGATTCTTCACTCCTAATATTACAAAAAATTTATGAAGACTGTATTTCCTTTTTAGTTTTTTTTTTTTTATTAGCAAGATGACAACACTGCGAGCTGAAATTTTGAAATTAGAATTTTTACAAATATTTCTTAAGGGTTCATACGATTTAAATATAACCCAAAAATATAGATTTTGTTAGAACAGGAGTTGGAAAGATGCAGTGAGTGGTCGCTATTTTTGCGTATATGTTTCTTGTTTATTTTCTCATCCTTTTGTAAATTCAATGGTCTGGCTTTTAGTTTTTCAAGTACGCTTTGAGAATTTAGGACTATATCTTTAAACAAGTTAGAAATGTCTCCAAATTTTATTTCAACAACTTTTACACTTTTTACATTTACATTTTTAATGATTACCCATTACTATTTAAAACCTTTATGACAAAATAACACGTGAACTAAATAAAAATTTACTATTTTTACTTTCACGTTGCTAACCAAGTTGAAATATCATTATTATTCTATCGATAAGATCAGCCAATTATTCTTACTCTATGGGGAGGAAGTCAATTAGGCGGTGTTCCTATATAGAACTGCCTGTAAAATTTCTGTTTTATATGATTGGTCAAAACTAGATAATAAAATTATTACTTCCGTAAAAAAAAAAAACAAATTTATTCGCTAAATACAGAAAAACCAAAATAAAAATTAAATTTGAAAGTGGTGACAAATATGAAAGAAATGCCATTAAAAGTATTAAAAAAAAGTGAAAATATGAAATATCTGATGATTATTCCAATAAATTTGATAACATTTAAAAATTTTTTTTACCAACTAAAAATGTTTTTTTCATTATTTAAAAATGTTTCTATGTAATTCAGTTGTGCGTTATTAAAATTTTACAATTTATTGATTAGTAGTTAATTTAATACGACTAAAGTATAAAAAAAATCACAATGAACTATATTTTAGGAACGTCAATATGTAATTATTTAAATTAATTAATTAGAATAATTATAGCAACGGTTTACAGATAAATTAACGAATCACTTCAAAACATTGATTTCTCATTTATCTTAACCCAACTGCTGACGATTCTATAAAGCGGTTACATTAACGATGAAGTGGAAATTTCCTGAGATAAAGCATTTGTTAAGTTTCTGTATATTTACCTCTGTAAAGAAATCAACCTTATCATACCTGTTTTATTAGTGAGCCTCACATGAGAATCTTTTTGTTCTTATGAATGGTTAAGAAATTTTTGGGAAGGTCATAATTTTGTGTCAGTTTATCTAATTTACTTGTTGTATAAATCAGCTAATTATTTTCATTAAAAAATTTTGTGCATTTAAGAATCATACCACTCATTAATATCCTCCAATACGTTTCTTGCAATAAAATAATTTATAAACATAATTTCTATAAATCTCATTGCATGAAAAATTCAACGAGCTGTAAAGAATTGTTTTCGGTGATTTCTTTTATTAATATTTAAATGCTGATCCTAATTTAAAGATGATAATTCTTCTAGGGAAAACGAAAAGTATTATCCACTATCGCGTATTTCATATATTTTTTTAAATAACATTTTTTTTGGTTTTTCTATTGATTTTTTTTATTATTTCAAAGCACGTGTTGTTTATAATATATAATATTGTTTTAAAGTCAGTTATACACGTGGAAGATTTCTTTATATACAGTCTTTCTTGTAAAGATATCTGTAGTGGATTGATCTAGCAGTAGGTTGGTTGGAATGTTATCCTCGGCTGAATTGGTGGAGATTAATATAAGTCGATGTAAATCATTGAAAGATTGTAGTAAACCCGCTCAAAGAATTGTCTTTGAGAGCTGAAACTGGTATGACTAAGAGAAAAATTTAAAAAACCAATCCGGGTGAAGTATTGGTAAACCGGATGACTCTGATTCTAATAAATAAATCAGAAAACAGATCATAAAAAATAAATTTATTAGAGTTAATAAAAAAAACAATTACTATAAAATAATAAAAAGAAAGTAAGTTAAAGAAGAAAACTATGTTCTATAAATGATTATTAATTGTAAATTATATGAATTAGCTCTTATGTATCGCTGACAAATAATAGTTTTTAAATGTGAATTTAATTTTTTTACACACATCGATGTAGAAGAAATTTTCACAATAAAAATATCAAGTACTTTTAATAAAATTTTTTGTACATATTTATGCCAATGTTCTGTTACTATTTTTTTTATAAAGTATACTGTTAGGGGAAAAAGTCAAAATTTCTTTAAACCCATAAATTCTTAAATTTCTATTACACTGATGTAAAATTACATATTTTGACGTTGTACCAGATTTTTTTTTGCATGAATCTGATGCGCCATACAATGATATAATATTTAACGCTGACGTATAAACGTCATACGTTTATTTATTTTTTAATTATTAAGTCGACTATTATTATTTGAACTTTATTTATTTTTATTTACTTAATTGGTTTTTGGTTAAATTAATTTTATGATTTTTTTGTTGTCACATTGTATCAAAAGAGCAAAATCAAAGTGACAACATTCATATCATGACTTTGTAACAAGATAACAAGTTTTTATTACATTTTGCGCTTTTATTATGGCTGTAATATTTTAACAACTACAAAAACATCACCAATAATAATAATAATAATACCATTATCTCGTCAACGCAGCTACAGATACAGCAGTCTATCTCGCCATGGGTTGTATCTATTCCATGAAAATGATGATTCTATACCATACATGTACCACGTAGCTAATTTAAAATTAATTGAAAGTAATAAAACTGCGTTGGAACGGCTGATTGCAAACCTCTCTAACTTCAGTAATGATAATAAAATTCGATTTGGCGTTAAGAAATGCGTTAAAATTTTCATTACTAAACGTATTAAGCCTCAGTAGAATGTGGATATGCTAACAATAAGGACAATCAAATTACCCACCTATACGCTTCACAAGAATCGAATAGATATAACAGTAAGTAATAAAACTAATTAATTTCTATAAAACAATTTAAGAGGAAGTCGAAAATAATATGTGCGCAGAGTCCGGTCTGATCTTAGTATTGAGATCAATGGTAAAAATAAGATTTCCGATATTGATAGCCTACCCATCCCAGTACTGTAATGAAGCTTTGAAGTGATCAGTAGGAAGGTAAATGAATTAAAAAAAAATTAGATCGTAAAAGCGTAAACATTCTGACAATTTATGGATTAGTGCAGCCAAGAGCTGTTGCAGACGATTATATGAAAGCAAGGTGAGAGAGGACTCTCGGAAATAGTAGAAGCTCACAACTCAACTAATATAATATTGACTGAGTTCGTTATAAGTCACCAAGACGATAAATTTATGAGATAGATCTTAAGAACGGAAGAAGTGGTTATCCTTACTACGATGGTTATCCATAGTATTGCCATCAAGATCTGTACTCATGTTACAACTTGATGACGAACAATCACCCGAAAAGAAACCAAATGACAGAATATTAGAACTTGTAATGAAATAGCTAACGCAATAGCGATTGAGAAAAACTAGAAAGAGAAGAAACTGAATGGAAGATTTGCATTAAGAAAGGATGCGCTGGAGACAGATGAAAACAAGGTTGATGCTTAACACACGAGAGGAAATGGGAAAGGAAGAAACGGAGGCTGTAATAATAAGGGCTCACTACAAAGCCCTAAGAACTAGAAATTACGAAAGAACAGTTTTAAAAATAAGAATGGATGACAGATACAGATAGTATGATTCAACAAGTGAGACATTTGACCTCATAATTGCAGGATGTTCGCAACTTGGTCAGTATGAATATCTAATAAGAGTAATAAGGTTTGTGATTGCCTAGTAAAGTGAGAATAAAATATACATTTTATTCTCACTTTATCGTTAATTTTTATTCTTTGGCAACAAAAGTCAACCGTAGACCTATTCATAAATTCTTATAATTTATATAAAAAGTGGACCTCCAAGTGCGTAGAATTAAAATGAAAAATTCTCATTCTTTCAGCGGAAGTACAGCAAAATATTTCATTGTTTTACAAAAACGGATTGCTTTTTACGTTTATTTCAATTACATTTTCATTATCCAATGCACGTAAATTACAATAATTCAAAAATGTTCAAAAGTGAAATTAATTTAAAATATACAATCCTTGAAACTAACAATGCTACTGGCTGCTCGTATGGTAGACTAGTTATGTTTTTTGGAAAAGTAGCAGTGATGTAATACTGCTGTGACATTGATTTTAATGTTTTCTTGTCTGTACAATCAACGCTATGGATAGCCTTTTGTAAAATTAATTGTGTCAGTATTTATAGGATTTAAAAAAAATTTATTGATTAACCTTACACCTCACTATCTTGATTACACTTCTTTCGGTAGCATTCAATAATAGTAATTCGTAAAGGCGCCTGGAACGTGTTTGAAGCTTATGTTTAAAGTGTCAATAGACTTGTGTACAGTGGTTTTGCTATCCATGTAACTTGAAACAGAGAATATTGAACTGGAGCAGAAGCTGACAGCTCATGGTTACGCATTTTATAATAATATATGGCGTTGCAGGAACTGATGAAACCGGATTGGTTAATACTACTCCGATTCGTAGCTGCTATTTCAGTGATTGCTCTGTCAGAGCAATGTCAAAATAGTAACGCTATCTTTTAGTATTTGAAAATATTGAAAATTTCGCTAGCAAATTTTTTTTTCCGCACTGTGATATTGCTTACAACTATCACAAAATTAGTATGTTTACTCACATTCATTCAAAAGCAATGTGATTTTAATAAATCACACAATGAAATTTCTTTCAGTTGTTTCAGTTAAGATTTTTTCATAAATTTTCATAACAGCTAAAACAAAAATATATTTTGTAATTCTTAAATTTAACAGTACTTGCAAAATATTTATCTATTTGAGCTTTTGCCCCTATTAATTTTTGTTGTAGTGGTTCATACATATCCAGTGAGTGAGCTGTAAAAAAATTTCTAATTTTTGTTTGAGAAGAAGGCCAAAATTGATGTAAAAGAAGTTGAAATTTTTGTTTATTGTGTAATTTTTACTTTTTGAAATATTTCACTGAACCATATCCTCAGTGAATGAGTCGTCCAACATTTTTACCGAAATGTGATGAAGTTATTGTTTGAATTGGAGAAAATGTTTGAAAAAAATATCGCATATTTTAGTGAAATAGTTTATTCCTGAATATAATACCAGAATATATTCAAATCCGGTAAATTATTTTACAGAAAAACTTCTATTAAGTAAGAGAAGTTAAATACGAAGATCTTGTTCGAGAATTTTTTTTGGTTTTAATTCCCAATGATTTTGCACATATTAACATTTATTTTTAGGATGTAAGAACTCTAAATACTGACATTCTGAAAAAAAAATTCTAAATCTTTTTTTCAGCCGGCAAAGAGTTATATGAATTCCTTGGTGAAGGTGAGAGTATACATCTCCCCATCCTTGACGATTTTACCCAAAATTAAATAACATCAATATCCCATACTCAGAAGGTATCGTACAAATTTCAAAAAATACAGTTCATCTAGTCTGAAGATATGGAAATCGATAACTGAGGAAATAAAAAGCCAAAGATTTTTTTTTCTCCGTCGATTTCCCCGCTCCTTAGAGCCGGATTCACAACTAAGCGTAAGCTCAGCTCCAAGAGAGGTGCCATAGACTCAAATTACCACAGAAGGGCACAAGGCCCCGCCTAGGCAGCCGGGACTCGGTTCTCCTTGCTTTCCATTCCTCAAATGAGAAGATACCAAAGAGTTCCTCTCACAGACTCTGGTAGTTATGTGGTGTAAAGCCAAAGAATTAGGCTTATTATTCTCCACCTCTGAATGAATTTGCTCAAATGCATAACCAAAATGATATATTCTTACGTAATGGAAACATCTAATCAATATAAGAATGGGATTTATAGTCCAGAAAGGACAAACAATTTTTTTTGCCTCCCACCACTTTATGGTAGGGTTTAATAAGACCAAACACTATCAGAATTTATCTTAGTTATCTAAAGGATATTAAGTTTTGTGAAAAAGATTGCTTACGCTTTCAGGAAAATTTAGCGATACGGGATTCATAAAGTCCGCAACTTTCTGCCCCTTGACAAATTTTAACAAAAATGAAATAGAATCAATAACCCTATATACAGAAATCTTCGTGCCAAATGTCATCCCAATCGTTCCAACGAGTTTGAAAATATCAAGAGAAAAATAGGCTGACAAACGTAGGTTTATATATACTTCCGTAAATTTTCAGTAATAAAATCTTATTTTTTAGTTACTGGAGGAGTCATGAAACGTCAAGCTGTGCAAAAACCTCTCCGTGCAAAATTTGATCCGATTACTATTATTTCCCTAACATAGTGTTCAATATACAGTCTAGTTAAAGTGTACGTAGTGTACTTATGCAAGACAATTTAACGGAGAAGTAAAAATCTTTAAAAAAATTGAAGTTTATGTACTTATGTACTTTATACCTCAATATAATATCGAAATACATCCTCATCGCGTAAATAACATTACAAAAACACTTTTTTGAAGAAGAAAATAAAATCGAAAACCTTATTTCAAATTAACAAAAACATTTTTAAGATCGTTATTTAAAATTTTATACCTATAAATATCGCTTACATTTCATTGTTTTTATTTAAATGAATCTTATACAAGGAAATAAAAAATCAACTTCCGTAAATCGATTGAAATTCTCAACCGACACTAAAAATTTATTCAGCAAAGTCTCTTTAGAAGTGATAGAAACATGGATCCGAATTTAGTAAATTAAAGTATTTTTTTTTTTTTTTTGTCTTCAGTCATTTGACTGGTTTGATGCAGCTCTCCAAGATTCCCTATCTAGTGCTAGTCGTTTCATTTCAGTATACCCTCTACATCCTACATCCCCAACAATTTGTTTTACATACTCCAAACGTGGCCTGCCTACACAATTTTTCCCTTCTACCTGTCCTTCCAATATTAAAGCGACTATTCCAGGATGCCTTAGTATGTGGCCTATAAGTCTGTCTCTTCTTTTAACTATATTTTTCCAAATGCTTCTTTCTTCATCTATTTGCCGCAATACCTCTTCATTTGTCACTTTATCCACCCATCTGATTTTTAACATTCTCCTATAGCACCACATTTCAAAAGCTTCTAATCTTTTCTTCTCAGATACTCCGATTGTCCAAGTTTCACTTCCATATAAAGCGACACTCCAAACATACACTTTCAAAAATCTTTTCCTGACATTTAAATTCATTTTTGATGTAAACAAATTATATTTCTTACTGAAGGCTCGTTTAGCTTGTGCTATTCGGCATTTTATATCGCTCCTGCTTCATCCATCTTTAGTAATTTTACTTCCCAAATAACAAAATTCTTCTACCTCCATAATCTTTTCTCCTCCTATTTTCACATTCAGCGGTCCATCTTTGTTATTTCTACTACATTTCATTACTTTTGTTTTGTTCTTGTTTATTTTCATGCGATAGTTCTTGCGTAGGACTTCATCTATGCCGTTCATTGTTTCTTCTAAATACTTTTTACTCTCGGCTAGAATTACTATATCATCAGCAAATCGTAGCATCTTTATCTTTTCACCTTGTACTGTTACTCCGAATCTAAATTGTTCTTTAACATCATTAACTGCTAGTTCGATGTAAAGATTAAAAAGTAACAGAGATAGGGAACATCCTTGTCGGACTCCCTTTCTTATTAGGGCTTCTTTCTTATGTTCTTCAATTGTTACTGTTGCTGTTTGGTTCCTGTACATGTTAGCAATTGTTCTTCTATCTCTGTATTTGAACCCTAATTTTTTTTAAATGCTGAACATTTTATTCCAGTCTACGTTACCGAAAGCCTTTTCTAGGTCTATAAACGCCAAGTATGTTGGTTTGTTTTTCTTTAATCTTCCTTCTACTATTAATCTGAGGCCTAAAATTGCTTCCCTTGTCCCTATATTTTTCCTGAAACCAAATTGGTCTTCTCCTAATACTTCTTCGACTCTCCTCTCAATTCTTCTGTATAAAATTCTAGTTAAGATTTTTGATGCATGACTAGTTAAACTAATTGTTCTGTATTCTTCACATTTATCTGCCCCTGCTTTCTTTGGTATCATAACTATAACACTTTTTTTGAAGTCTGATGGAAATTCCCCATTTTCATAAATATTACACACCAGTTTGTATAATCTATCAATCGCTTCCTCACCTGCAGTGCGCAGTAATTCTACATGTATTAAAGTATATACATATATACAGGTAATTAAAGTATATACATATATATTCAGGTCGCGCCATATAGAAACTAATTTTTAATTATAAATAAATTTAATTGAAAATTATAAAACGTTCATTGTACAAGCTTTATTAAAGATGATTTTTATTTTTTTTTGTAATCTCTTTGTTCTTGTATTACACCTAAAAATCAGAAAAATTATCGCTAATAAATTAATCTACTTAATTTTTGTACGAGGTAAATATTGCATAAATAGTATATCAGTTTCACGGCAATCTCTGTGATCATTAAATCATCTGCGATGTACGTATATGATCGCATTTCTTGGCATATACTACTTGATAAACCACTTTATATTAACTTTTTTATAATTATTATTCATTAAACTAATTAAAAACTAAAGCATTCCAAAAAAAAATTATTATTAAATTCAAATTTTGAACAGACCTCTTCGTATCATTGTGTTAGAATTCATTTCGGTTGTTAAATCTCGTAACATTAAACCTTCAAATTATTTTGCGAATATATTGCTCAAAACAAGAGCTTAAGCCTTTATAGTTTAATGGATTATACGGTTTAGTGAGTCATTGTTCTCCAAATGTTGTTACTAGGTAAAATGCCTCTTGAGGTTTACCATAATTAATATGGATAATATGCATAACAAAGAATGGCTAACATAATGAGACACTTTATATAATCATATTAAAAGAATCTTTTTCCCACACAAAATCTTCTTCCAACACGTTTCCCTGCTATAGTAATAAATTAACAAAGAATTTAGTTGATTAGCTTAAAATTTTAATGTAAGTTATGTTTACAGTTTTATTACAGCAATCAATTTACGCACCTGAGAATTTGCGGTAGTTCTTTTAAAAGGTAGCTGTAGTTTGATAAATACTGTTACCAAATGGAATCTTTTTTTTGTAAGTTAAATAAATTATAGAGAACATAATTTATTATGTAAAATTCTTTACAAAGAAAGATTCTTATATTTCATCACTATTCTTTGTGTTTTAATAATTAAAATACTTAGATAATTTTTAATCTAGCGATAATTGGATATAATTCAATATGATTTTGCCAATACGTAACGTAAGAAATGATAGGCATTATTTTAATAAATTGTTCAGATTTAAGTTATTTTAAATTCATTAAAATTTCACTTTATTCTATCTATTCCATTTATGGCTCTAAATGTAGCATATAAGTCTAACGTATATCTTCAGTTCGTTTAAAAACATTATCAATATAATTAAGTACGTTGAATGAATAAGTTGAACTGCATAAATAGATTGCTATAACTTATTCTTAGAATTAACAAGCAGATATGAATGGAAAGAGGTATAAACGGTATTATAAGAAGAAAGAAGAAATCGATTTAAACTTCTGAGAAAGTGGTAATTTAATTTCGTATATAAACGTCTATAGGTAGAAAATCTGCCAGAAGCTATATTGAATTTAATTTCATTAGCGCCATTAAAATGAGAAATACAGAATAAATAATATTGTATGTATTCAGTAATAGTCGTATATAAAATAATATTTTTATTAATTGAATATTTTTGTTTTTAAACATATGATTTCAATTTATGTAAAAATATAATATTCTACTAAATGTTTCATACGTACGAAATCATTTTTTTTTCATCAATATTAGTTAGTTTCTATTTAATTATATTATAAAAAACAGTATTTTCGTGTTAAAACTTTTAAAATTTACAATAACAAATAAGAAAAACGTTAGCAACCTTTTAATATACTCGAAGAAAAAGTTTCATTGAAAAAAAATCTAGGGTCATTTATGAAAAGTTTGTTAATGTATGAAAATATATTTTCTTAGTTCATTAATTACTTATAAAATAAATGTTTCTTATGAGATTAATGTATTTGTCTGAAAAACATTCTTAAGATATTTATTAATTCAAAGCGGTCGTAAACGTTTTATCATGTAGGTAGAACATCGCGATATTTTAGCAAATCGATAAAAATTCTTTGCTTATACCGTAAAAATAACCCGTTTTGACTTACTTCATCACGAAAATAGATTTTATATGAGTATATCAAATACAATACTTAAAAAAAAGTAGCGTTCACTTCCTATTTTCTACAAGTTAAACGATCAAATTTCAGGAATTCTATTTTTCACTTGTATGACCCGTTGTCAGATGTCTGAACACAAGATTTTATGCCATATATAGTAATAATTTTCGGGTAGCACGGAGTTTTGCATCAAAGTCTCTGCTAAATTCAGTTAATTGAGGTTATATTAGTGACAGTTCTATCAATTATAAGCTGGACTGAGAATGGTTTGCAAGTAGATACTTGCAAACCATTCTCTGTCGGTAGGTGAACAGCGATAGACATTTCCAGGTGGATCGTGTTCCGTGATCCATGATAACATTTAAAGAATAAATAATAGCCGAAAATTTCACTAGAGTTGGCTTGGTCCAGCCATGTACTGTTTTTCTGTTGACCGATAACAATGTGGCTTCTTTCAAAATATTCAAATCAATTTACTAACCTGTGAGGAAATACAAATTGAGGAAACAGACGGCACATATTTAATTAAACGTTGGGTAAATTTCCAGGTGCCAAACAAAAGTAAGTTTCAGGTGGCCATAAAATACTTGGGAATTTGGGCTGACACCAGACTAAGATTTAGCACTCACGTACTCCGGGCTTGTGAGGAGGTGGAAAAAACGAGGAGGCGTATTACTAGCCTACTCCCGAATTTTCAGAGGGCCCACCCAACATAGGAAGAAACTGCTTACTAGTGTGGTTCAGCCCTGCTATATGGCGCCGAGTTGTGGGTGGGCGTTGTTAGATTTGCCAAGTACAGCGGTAAATTGGAATCCATCCATAGGAGGTGTTACATCAGAGTATCGGCCGCCTATAGGACGGTGTCCAGGGAGGCAGTTGAAGTGACTGCTGGATTCCCGCCTGTAGATTTGATGATAATACGGCGTAGCAGAAGTAGGGAACTGAGAACATTCCCATTAGAGAAAAGGAAGCGTTCTGCTGAAGAACTAGAAGAAGAGATCGCACAAAGGGGCAGGAGCAATGGGACCGGTCCACGAAGGGTAAGTGGACCGCCTTATTTGAGACATCAGGGGGTGGTGCCGGAGAGAACTCATGGCACGATTAGTTTTGAGTTAAAACAATTCCTGGTGGATCATGGGGGATTCAGGTCTTATTTGTATATATTCGGGCTCGATCTATCTCAGAATTGACTGGAGTGCGAGGTGGAAGAGACCCCCCGAATATGTATTCTTTTTGTGCCCACGATTTGCCACAGAGCGTAAAAAGATGCTCGGTAACCTGAGACGTGAGCATATGTTTCCCCCTGAAGATTACGAATCCTATTACAAGGTGAGGCACAGTGGAAAACTGTGGAAAGATTCGTTAGGACGGTCATGAGGAAGTTGCAATTACATGAAGAGTCCCGCAGAGGAGAATGACGCCGGAAGGCGTGATGGCGGACAGGTTCTCGGCTGAGTGCCTAGGGGGTCGTCTGGGTGCGATGAGGCCCGGGACACTCTGCTCGTGCGTCTGGCCACGGGTAAGTGGTGTGACTACTTGAGATTTCTGTCTTGACCGTTGTGTGGGTGTGTAACGCGTGGGTGTTGTGGATGTTAGAAGCTTTGTCCTATTTTTCTGCAGGGTTCTTGTGTGATGTTGTTGTCGGTGTTTGTATTTGACGTGCTGTATGTGATGCTTGCAGTGGTGTTTGTGTGGTGTGTGACATTTGTTGGTTTGTTATGACTGTGTGTGTGGGCGATTCCCCGTTCTTCTGATGAAATGTTTTAATAAGCAGTCCCAGGAAGGGGGAAGCCAGTGGTGGAGGTTTAGTCGGTAGTGCGCAGGTATAATACGCCCTTGGTTTTAAATGGCGGAACCTGTTAGCAAGTCTGACACTGCTTAGGCGCCCGTAAATGGGGTTCCTGGACCTCTTTAAAAAAAAGTAAGTCGCCAAGTAAGCACTCTAATTAGGTGTGCGAAATATGGAATATTCAATTTTTACGCCTTACGTGGATTTGAACCTAGGAATTTCTGGATTAAAGGATGATATGCTACCACTCCTTAAAATTTCAGGTAATATTACAGTTTTTTACCAAGTAGTATATTATGTTTTACCAGGTTTAGAGAATTATCGATTTCAAAATCTTAAAATTAGCTGGATTTTTAAAAAATAAATATTGCTTGGTTAAAGTTGTTACCTGTGACTGGTTTAGTTTATCAAAATTAAGATGTAATTAAAAAGTAAATTTAATCTTCTTAACAATTTTAAAGCAATATATATGAATTAAAAGTTACTGTAAATGATCAAATAATGATGGATGTTGTGAGATAATAGTTAACAAAAATTGATAAGGTAGTTCTTTAAAAGAGAGTATACTATAACTGTTAAGTACAAGAATATTACTCGTACTAAACATTTAGGTCAATGGAAAAAAGAAATAATTATCTTTCTATAAAACTGTAATGCTATTTTTTGTCTTTCGTTGATTTTCTCTTAATTACCCCGTATTTTAGAAAAGAAATTTATATTTCAATTAATTATAAAGTTTTATGCTTTTGTATAATTGCTTAAGAAGTAAAGATTGTATGATAAGGTTTCTAGATTTATTTAAAAATGTTATTTATCTTTAAAGAATAATCTTCCACTGATTCGGTTCGACTATTTATTCAAACGTCTTTATTGTTTCAATATACTCTTTTCAAAAAAATAAATTTATTTATAAATTAATATTATTATTATTTTTTATATCAAATATTAAAATATCTTTACCATAACTAAGTTAAAATATAATTTTAACAAATTATAATAAATGAGATTATATTTTGTAAGTGAAGGTTTCCTATTGAAGAAGAGAAAATTTTCGCCTCGATTGATTTTACTGCCCGACCTCAGTTGGCAAACAGCGGAAAATAAAATTGGACCTTCGGGTTCCGGTATTAAATTGAATGGCAAGCAGGCAATACACTCACTGAACGTCCCCTTAACCGCCCGATCCCTTTTTTAACCCTTTACCTTACTACTGGAGGACCCAAAAGCCAACAATATAACCACCGAATACCCTTTAAAACAACTGTCACCAATTTTCATCCGGTAAATTCTATATAGAACGTTTCATTCAATGTACGCCTGTATATCTTAATACATTATTCTATTAAATTGTAGTCGTACGGCTTAGATGGTTTGTTTCCGCTTTATTTTTCAACCATGAATCGAGAATATACGGACGATTAAATGAAGTCCTTTTTATGTAGCTCAATATATTTTAGCCATGTTTATTTCTTCCTCTAAGAAAATATACTAAAACAAAGAAAAGCTAATTTAATTGTTCAATTTTATCGTTTTTGAGTTTAACATAAGAATAAATAAATAAATTCTATCGTAAAATAAATAAAAAGATAAACTTTATAGAACTTCATTATTTCTCCATAAAAATTAGCTTTATACGATTGAGTAAATTGCATATAAATTTTGAAAAAAATATTTGATACTAAAGATATTCTTAAAGTAATATAAAAAGTGTTTTTCTTTTTTTAATGTGATGTATAAAGCCAAATATTCTGCTTAAGAGAATGGATTCAAATTTCTAACGCCTTCTTTCAATTGTGCGGTAATATTAAAAATATTATTTTTTTTTTTTACTTTCTTTTTTTTGTCTTCACTGTCATTTGAATGGTTTTATGCAGTCCTCCAAGATTCCCTATCCAGTGCCAGTCGTTTAATTTTGATATACCCCCTATATCCTACATCCCTAACAACTTTTTTCAAATAATCCAAACATTGCCTGCCTGCACAAATTTTCCCATCTACCTATCCCGCCAATATCAAAGCGACTATTCCAGGATGCCTTAATGTGTGACCTATAAGTCTGTCTCTTCTTTCAACTATATTTTTCCAATTGCTTCTTTCTTCATCAACTTGCTGCAACACATCTTCATTTGTCATTTTACCCACCCATCTAATTTTTAATATTCTCCTATAGCACCACATTTCAAAAGCTTCTTCTAAGGTACTCCGATCGTCCAAGTTTCAGTTCTATATAAAGCTATGCTCCAAACATATGCTTTCTAAAATATTTTCCTGAAATTTAAATTAACTTTAGTTGTAAGCAAATTGTATTTCTGACTGAAAGCTTGTTTCGCCTGTGATATTCGGCACTTTATATCGCTCATACTTCGTCCATCTTTTGTAATTCTACTTCCTAAATAACAAAATTGTTCTACCTCCATAGTCTTTTCTCTTCCTGTTTTTATCTTCAGTGATCCATCTCGATTATTTCTACTACATTTCATTACTTTTGTTTTGAATATTACTCTACACAAATTAGTATTCGCATATTACATAATAATCTGTGATATCCTATCTCTTTCCAACATCAAAATTTAACGCGAAATCTAGATTATTTTTTTTTAGATTCGCAAAAGGATTTCGTTTTAATTCCTATTCAAATGTCCACTTTGATTTAAAAATTTATTACGTTGCACTGTTTGATGCAAAATATAGATCTTTTTTTAATACAAATTTTTCAGTTTGAATGTTAATTTAGTATAAAATTATTAAGAGGAAAATATAAAAAAATTTAACAAAACCATTTTTAATAAAATCAATCTAAATTTTAAGTGGTATTTCAGATATTTCGAAATTAGTAATCCAATTTTTTTTTATATATTATTAATTGAGAGAATACAGAATCAAAAACACAGTAGAGCAAAGAAAAAAGCAGACTGTTGTTAATGAATCAAGGAATCAGGAGTAGATATCTAGAGATTTATCGAATATCATCAAATCAATAAATTAATAAATTGCTTTCTCTTCTCTACTTAACTCGTTTGTTTTATTTTAGTTATCATGCTTTTATCTATTATAGCTGAATCACAATTTTATCGTAAACGCATTCTAGTCATAAATATATTTTTTTTATTTTAAAACGTTTTCTCCAAATTTTTCATCGATCTATTTATATATAGGAAAATTTAACGTAGGAATATATACTAGTCTCATAAGGATCTAAAGGAGTTCAACCTGAATAGTTTTAATTGGTTAAATTTATATAAATAATATTTCTCTGCATATTTGGACTGGCAGATTAATTCTCAGACTTTTCTTGCAGTCACAAAATATATAAATACCGAATTTAGTTTTGATGAAATGGTTGCATAAGGATAATATTTTTTGGTTTAAATTTCGGGTGTCATAACAAAAGTTTTTACTGGAGATATATTGGAAAACAAATGTTTTTAACCCACGGAGCTGTTCTAGTATTAAACTCGTCGTTGTAAATCAGCTGATTTTGAAGTCGAAATTCTTAAGTTCAAATCCTAATAAAGTTAGTTTCTTTCGGATTTGAATATTAGATCGTTGTTAACGTTGTTCTTTGGTGGTTGGGTTAACAATTAACCAATCGTCTGACGAGTAGCCGACCTGAGTGTTCAAGACTACAAATTTACCGGTACAGTTACATTACACTGATGATAAGACGCTAATGACTTTTATTGATGATGCGACTATAAGTACAAGTACTAAAAAAAAAGTTTTTATTTGCATCTACCAAAAAAAAAAACAAAAAGAATCCACTATATACAAAAATATATACCATATATCTTCTATTATTCTATAATTATTATTCTTCTATAATTCACTTTTCAAAAGATAAAATATTCTGTTAACGGTTTTAAAATTTAACATAATAATTCTTTTATATTTAAAACTTTTGTCATCCATTTTTTGGCGGCTAAACGCAAACTAATATTTATAGATGTTCAATTACGATTTTCACAACTTTTTCAGGTTTGTATTTGATCCTGTTTTTTAGAAAGACTTTGAATAAAGTAGATCTCGCTGTTAATTTTTCATGCAGATAATTCGATTTACGTTTTTTTGGATGTCCTCCAAAATAACAAAAAAATTAATTATTTATAGTTCCGAGAAATCAAATGAAGAAGTACGCAGTTTCCAAAGTAATTAAATTATATTTACTAATATATTTTACACACAAGTTACCTGCTTTGAATAAAATGTTTCAGAGAACTAAATTGATTACTTTAATAGAAGTGTAATAAACTTCTTAATTCAGAGAGGAAGAAAGATTGCATTATTGTAGCACTGAGGTATAAAGCGATATTTAATTGAAGCCGTACGCTTTAATAACAACATCATCGAGTTTTGCCCATTAATATGAGTTTGTAATTTATATAATTGTAAAGTTGAAAACAGAGACCAAAGTTAAAGTGTATATGTGATTTAATCAAAGCAATGGATGGGGTAAAACTGCCTGCCTGCCAGGTTCTACAATATAACGGCGGTCAGCATCCGATCTCGGGATTTATTTGCTTTAATATCTGTCTGCTGGCCCCCTTTTGCTAACCTATTCTACCCTATCTCGGTTTACCAGCACAACTTTCCTTTTTAATACCACATTGCACGCATTTCACAGTTTCCCAAAATGTCCTGTGGTTTTTACTGTCCCATTAATATGGATCAGATTAAAATAGCATAATTTTTTAAAACGGCTTACATCCTAATTATCAATAAGATTTTTTTAAAGTATCTTGCAATTTTATAAAATTTATCAAAAATGTATTGTTTTATAAGTATTATGTTGTTTGACATGTTTAGTTTCTATGTACTCTGTTCAGGTTGAATTTTTTTTTACAATTTCTGTACTCCTTCTGTAATATATTTCCTTTCTTGTTGTAGAATAATTCTGATACAAATAAATTTTATTCTATTACCAGTTTGGCTTTACCAGCTAAAAGCAATGTAATTTTTTTTTTCTTAATTTGGTTAGCTTTAAAACGTAATTTAATTTATAAAATGCTTTTCTTGGTAAATTGTTAGTTTACCAAAAGTTATGCATTCGACTTCATTTAGAATTAGAATGTTTTCATTAATATTTTATTTTCACAGGTAAAAAAAAAAAAATCAAGTAAAAAATTATTCATGAGAAAAAATTCACATGATAAAATATAAGCGATAAAATTTACCGTAAATTAGGAGAAAACTTTTCATAAATTTAAATAAATTTCTGAATATTTCTTACATAAAATGATAGAAACGTATTGCGATACGTATGTAATTATTCAAATATGTAATTTTTACCTGATTTCAAAACAATATATAAAATATATATAATAATATAAAATATATAAAATCATATATAATTTTATTTAAAATTGATTAATAACATTTGTAGTAGATTTTTAAGATAGTTTCTTCTTAATACCAAATGTAGTAAAAAAAAAGTGTTAGTTATTATAAAATGACCTAAATTTGTCTGTATAGATTAATCAGATAATTATTTTTTAATAATAATACTAAGAAACAAAATTTTAATGTTGTTTAATTTTGTGTTTTGCTACATGTTTTATAATTATTAAATTGAATTTGATGGGATTAGACTTCAATATCACCTTTAATAACGTAATATTTGATATTAAGTAATACTGATAAACATTATTAGATTAGTAACTAATTAATATTATTAGCATATTGCATAGCACTCTGTTTGTTTTGAAGAGATTTTTTTAATTATTCAGTTTCTTGCCTTAACTTACAGTTAAGTATGAAATTACGGTTAAAAACATGAATAATAAAATATAAAAAAAATAAAAGGTAGACTATATAATTCACCTATTCAAAACTATTAATCAACAATTCTTTTATCAAATTTCAATAATTAAAATGCAATAATAGTAATAAACAGATTAAAATGCAATAATAGTAATAAAGAGATAAATAAAATAAAACGAAATAGAATAAATAATATTCAGAATACGCGAAATATATTGTTTTCAATTTTGGTATTGAGAATTTTTAATTTCCTTAATTTTAATGGTTTCATTTTTTTTTATTCTCACAATTGTTTATTTACAATTGTTCCGAGTAAGAAACTGGGAGTAAATCGTATTAAGTAATTCAAAAGCACATAATGACAGGTTTCAAACGAACAACATCTGTATAACGAACACATACATAAAGATGTAAATAAAGTAAATAAATATATGTATATATATATATATATATATATATATATATATATATATATATATATATATATAAACACACTCGCATTGAGTAAGACCACGTAGATACAAGAGTTCACAAAGATCACGTGAAAAAAAATTGTTATATCATTAAACAATAGACAAAGACAAAGTAATAGTAATACAACAACCTCATGAAGATAAATGGAAATAGAATAGGCTTCTCACCAAGGCATAGATGGAAGAGGCATAGAATATGTAATATTATGCTTATGTTACGATATGTAATATTGAATCAGCTTAAGAGCCGTTCCGATTCCGCTAAATCCAGCACATGTAGCCTTTCAGTCGCCGGACATTCCCGACGTTGTTCCAGAAGATTAAATGCTAGAAAGTTCATATGATTATTATCTCACCGCTGTCTATAGTTTGAACCTAACCGTTATTTCTTCGAATGCATAAAGTAAAAATCGTGAATTCCTTCCTTCCGTACGAACCTCGGTGCCTCTGTAATGGATCTCTTTAAAGTATTCTAAAAACTTTGTACAGTCTCATTGCTACTCTTGCTCGACGTTTCCCCATAACTTTACGCCATACGTTCAAATCGGACCTTGTTTATTAAAAGTTTGTTGGATAGCGACAAGTGTAAATTCCTTGCAGATGGACACGGTGACAGTTGACTCTTCTCATCGCAAAGGTAATATGATTTGACTTATTCTGATTCATCTTTATTCCCCATTTTGTTAACCGTAGCTCGGATCAAGTCTAATATCGATTATAGCTAACTGCGGGTCTTCGTCAACAACCAGGAATTCCGTATCATCAACAAATCATGGTTTGAGGCGGAAGGTCCGCAATAAAAACTGAGTACGGACTGGTCCTATGACGGAGCCTTGTGGAAAACCTGATCGATGAATCAATCTGGTCAAAAAATCCAGATAATTTATCCTTGCGCTGATCTGAGAAAAACGCATATCCAGTTAGATCCGCAAATCAATTAAGAAGGATGTGTTCCTTTCATTTCATTTTGGATATTTTTGATGGATTTTTTCTTTTCTCGTATTATTTCTATAAATATTATTTATTATTAATAATAAATTAATTATTACTTAATTATTTCTCGTATGCGTTGTTCTACCACAACATATAAACAAAACTGATTGTAGAGAAATATAAATTATACATTTACTTGTATTTTTTTTTTTGTTTGTAGAATTTTATTGGTGTGCAGAATTTGAAGCATTTTAAAACTTACTGTGATTAAAAAAATTAAGACACGGTTATGCTAATAGAGGTAATTTTCTATTACTTAGAGATATGATAACAAGATTCCACTCAGAAATAGGTATTTTTCATTTGGATGTTAATTTTCATTATATTCACAAGAGTGGGTTACTCTTACCTTGAAGTCAGCCTACAACTACCAAAAATATTTTTCTAACAAAAAAGAATTAAATAATATTTTATTATTTAAAAAACAAGATTTTAGGACTGCAAACTAATGTCAATTTTAGAAAAAAATATATCTAGATAACCAACTACATATTTCTACTATTTAATATTCACAATAGACACAATTAATTTTACAATTTATGCCATAAAGTTTATTTAATCTAATATAAGCCATTGAATATATACATTGTGTAATTATTATATAGTGTATTGTTATCCCACAGTATTGTCTAATGTATTTTATCCCACATTATGAACAAAATAAAAACTTTATCGTGTCTGATAGCTGATCTTGCAAATACCACATGACGTCCTCCCTTATTCTGGATATATTCTACAATATATTACTTGCGTTTCGTAGTGATAAACTGATTTCCCTTGTTACTTTAAATTGAATCCCACATATCAATAAAGAAAGGGAAATGGATTTCACTTTAGAGTAATCACCTAAATATGTAGTTATAATATGGCCCACATTGCCTTTTGAGTTTATTTTAAACTGCTGTAGCTTGGATATTAGAAAGAATCTAGTTTATTTTTATTTATTTTTTAAATATTATTCTAACAAATAACAATAGTTTTAACAATGGGTTTTCTGATAATAATATTAAATAACAATACATGGGGTAATTACTCGCGTATTTAATTACTGGGGTAATTAAATATAGGTTTAAAACTCCAATATTATTACTTTTTTGAAAATGTCCAAAATGATGATTATCAACAACCAAGAAATGTTTAATTTGGTATACGGATTACCCTTTTGTATAACCGTTGTTAAAGATAACATATTAGGGATTTAGAACCGAGATTCTTAAATTACATCGAGTTACGATTCTTAATTTTATATCGTACTAGCCGGTTAGAGATTGTGCTTACTCGCCCGACCATCTGTCTATTCTGGAGATTCTTCCCACTGGATCCCCATGGCCACGGGAGGCCACGTGATCTACTCCAGGACCACAGATCTCCCTTCACTCACCGTCTCTGTCTAGCCAGAGGGCTTTGTCTCCTGGACTCCTGCAGCGTTCGTTAACCTCATGTTTGTGTTAATATTCATGATTGTTAATGTTAATGTAATGATTAATTACAATTAAAGTATTTAGGCTTTATAGAAACCAGAAAAAGAAACTAAATTACAAATGACACAATAATACAAACTACAGTAACAAAAGTACACACAACTTTGACGATGAAAAATTCATAGTTTCTATTGTCATGGTGACTGAAATAGAATAATAAGTAAAAAAAATAATATTTTTCTTTATAGTATATCTATCTTTAGTACTCTTCATGGATGGATGTCGAATGGATATCTTTAATTTCTCCCGTAAGAGAGCTAAGGCCTCGGTCTATGACTTAAAACCTTCCCTGAGATAACACGAATGTATCGGTGGGTTGTTTTGTCGTGGAGCAAGAAAAAACATTTTGCTATGTATATATATAATATAGTTATATAATATATATATATATATATATATGTATAATAACTTATGTAACTCCTTGCGTAGTTCTAAGTCCTACTCTCAGAAGTTCTGTGTAGTCCTAGTGTGTAATTTTAGAGGAATATCAATGGGGTTTCCTTTCTAATGTGAATATATATGATATAAAAGATTCCTACGAAAGTGTCAAAGATTGTAAATAAAAATTTAAATAAATAAATATATATATATGTACATATGAGTAATGAGTATATAATGAGTAATGAAGTTTAATCCCGTTGTCTTTTCTTGACAACAATGTGAATAAAGATCAAGTTAATCATCATGTTGATCTCTTTCAATTTAACTGGGATTTAGGTTTTCGGTTAAAAAATTAACCGAAAGAATCCATAATTGATTCTGTAGTCTTTAGATTTTATAAATCTAAAATCTAAAAATACACTTTTTATTATTCATTTTTAGTACATTTTAAATTTTTTTTTTAAATTGTGAATATTTTTTCCAGGCTAAAATTTCAGCATTTAAAAAAAAATTAGGGTTCAAGGATATTGATAGAAGAACAATTACTAATACAGGAACTACACTGCAACAGCAATAATTGAAATGTATAAGAAAGAACCTGTAACAAAAAAGGAAATTAGACAAGGATGTTCCCTATCCCCGTTACTTTTTAAGCTTTACATAGAACTACCAGTTAATGGTAATAAAGAATAGTTTAGACCCGAAGTAACAGTGTAATGTGAAAAAATAAAGAAGCTACGATTTGCTGATGATACAATAATTCTAGTCGGAGTAAAAAATATTAAGAAGAAACAATGAATGGCATGAATTTTGTCCTACGCAAGAACTACCACATGAAAATAAACAAGACCATAAGTAATGAAATGTAGTATAAATAATGTAGATGAACCACTGCATATAAAATTATAGCAAGAAAAGACTTCGGAGGTAAAAGAATTTTGTTATTTGGTAAGTAGAATTACTAAATATGGACAAAGCAGTGGCGATATAAAATGCCGAATAACATAGGCGAAACGAGCTTTCAGTCAGAAAACATGATTTGTCTACATCAAAGATTAATTTAAATGCTTTCAGGAAATCATTTTTGAAAGTATGTGTTGGAGCATATCTTTATATCGAAGTGAAACTTGGACGATCGGAGTACCTTAGAAGAAAAGATTAGAATTTTTTGAAATTTGATGCTATAGGATAATTTAAAAATTCAGATGAGTTGATAAAACGACAAATGAAGAAGTGTTGCAGTAAATTGAAGAAGAAAGAAGCATTTAGGAAAATTTTGCTAAAAGAAGAAACAGATTTATAGGCCACATATTATTAAGGTATCCTGGAATAATCGGTTTGATATTGGAGGGACGGGTCGATGGGAAAAATTGTGCAGGGCAAGCAAGCTTGGAATATTTTTAAAAAATTGTTTGGAATGGAGGATCTAGGGCGTATATTGAATATACTAGCATTTGGTAGGAAATCTTGGAGAGCTGCATCAAACCAGTCAAATGACGAGACCAAAAATTATTGCATTCAATATAAATATTACAATGCTATTGGTTTGACAAAAATTATTGAGTTGTTGCACAGGTTAAAATTCTTATACATGCGATTTATTTTTTCTTAACTTAAAATAAGTAAATAATACTACACAAATAATAATTCCGATTTTACTATGAAAGTTAAAATTACGAACACAAATTTATACAAATATAAGAAATGAGTATTAAATTAGTATTAAGAAATTGATAATAAACTATATTCTAGGAATATTTACTTGTTCTCTTCACAAAGGAAACCAGCTTATGCTTTAATCAATGAATCAATGAAACACCTTGTTTCTGGTTCCATTAAACTGAAGCACTTTCTAATAATTGACCGCAGAACGAAACAACGTAATTTTAATCGAAATACGGAATATACTACTCGACCAGTATTCACTGTTTCACTCGGCTGTTACGGAACACATCCTTCAAATTTTATCGTTCATTGTCTCACCTCGGATGGCTTGTGTCCTACCTGTCCATGCACTTGTTCGTTCGAGCATAATCATTTCAAAACATCTACTGTCTGTACTTGTTAAATTATTTTAGAAATTTTTTCATTGTTTCTGGATTTTAATATTCTTAAATCTATGATTTTTTTATATACATTCTTCATTTTCTTTCTCTTATTCTTAGACTTCCCATTAATAGAAATTTTTCTACGCATCACAATATGATTAACAATAGATACACACAATTACAGTAAATTTTATTTAAGAGGAGTATTAAAACAATTACGAGGATCAAGTAATTAAAATTATTTACCTTTCTCTGTGGAAATTTAGTTTGTGCATCGTTTTTGTGTCTTCGATTATGTAGCTGTCCAAGATGTTAACTTTAACTTCATTTATCTGATCCTACAATCCAGTGTGCTGAATCTCTAAGAATGTTTGTAATTTCAATGGTTACTTTCGTGAGTGTATGTTGAACAGGAGGCATATGTGATAATAAACTCCACTTATAAAAAAACGTGTTTTCACGTTGAAGCAAAATTTTCTCCAATGTCAGTATTGAAACTGAATTATTACCATACTTCTAGTATGGAAGCGATCATCAAAAGTAGTACTGGTTTTGTTTCCATAATAGCTTAAGACATGAAAATTATTGTTCTTAAATAATTTTAAGAAATTAAAATTAATTTAATGGTTTAAAAACGTTCAGGCTTAAAATATATTATTTAATTATAATTCGTGACGTATTATGCTTAGTTACTGTTCCTACCATCTTCTATTTTTCCAATGATAAATTTATTTTGGAAAATGTTACTGGAGCAGAATTTGAACACAGTCCTGTTTGAATGAAAGATAGAGATACTACCACTTAAATTATGAGGTGAACGGAGGTAGTTCAATAGTAGTAAGTAAATATATAACGCTCTTTATGTACACCCTCTCTTGAATTTTGATACCATAGTGCAACTTCAGGAGAGATTCACAGAAAGCTTGGGGAGTAATCGTTGTTGCTGATGAATTATTGTTATTAAACTTCTACCACTCAAACGTACTGAATTTGTGGTGGCACAGAAAGTGCAAATTATAATAAGCAATGTCAACAAAGAATTCGTCCTTGGGTCTCCCAGGTATTCTAAACTCCAAAAGGGAAATAATTAACGGTTGTTAAATTCAAGAAAGCCCTCTCATTTTTTTTTTTGACCTATCGTAACCGTCAGATCTCAATAAAAATAAAAGAAAAATTACATAAAATTTGAACATTATTTCTATCATTTGTCATTCTGTTGAATAATTATATGTTTGCTTAAAAGCTTTACACAATCAATTGTTAATATTCTCTTTCAATGAGAGCAAAGTACTGTAAAAAAATTATATTTATAATAATTTTTTTTCCGCTTCCTAAGAGTACATTTTGTTTTTCTTCATTTAGAGTAGATAAAATACAATGTTGACTATGAAAAACTAGCCAGAATGTGGAGTATTAAATAGAACAATAACATCATAAATTCGCACACATGACTTTGACATGGAAAATTGCGCTAAGTGTTAAGCTGTTGGTAGAGACTATTTTCATCATGTAATCTGAAGATTAGTACATGTATGCTAGTTCATAATATCGATCTTAGATAGGTTGGTGTAGGGGTTGAGGGGCTAATTTTTCGTGGCCCACGCTTTAGTTTGATTTGTAAAAAATGAACAATATTAAAAATTAAAACTAAGTATATTAACATAATGGCATTCAAGAACTACATTCCCTTTATATATTTGTCGAATCCAGTGCGGACTATATACAAATTTCAGTTGCTATTTCTTTGCGTACTACTGGGAAGCTTTTATAATAGACAGACGAGATTCCAACCCAACTTTAATGAAAAGTCTTCATTCCTTTAGAATCACGCTATTAATCATAATTATGAAAGTATATTGGTACCGAAAATATATTTTTTCAAAGTTAACTTTTTGTACGTAAGTAACAACGTAGGTCCTGTTCTTAAATTTAAATGAGATACCTTTTCGATTAGTGAATTTTCGGTTTTTATGTCTCTGTAAAATGTATGTAACTCTCCATAACTTTCCTTTGTTATGATATTTACGACACGGGTTCTCTTATTTAGTTTATTCTCCTACGATTATTTTCATACTTTTCACTTCAGTGTTAAACAGTTGCCTTGTTATAAAATGATTAATTATTGATATTTTGAGTTTCATGTTATAGTACGTCATATTCGTTATATATTAGATGGGCAAATTATGTTGGTTTTGTAAAATTCAGTAAATATGTTTTATCCTCGTAACAGCAAACAATATTTTATGATCTAATAGCATGAAAATTAAAATACACTGAGCTGCCAATGATGATAAAGTCAAATCAATGATGAAAAAGTCAATCATGATGAAGTCAAAGAGAGTTTTAATCTAATAGAAATAAAACATTCGCTGTAAAACATGGAAGATCTATTTTAAAGTATATACGAGTAATGGTGTTAAATTTTTTATAAAGAAAAAACAAGCTATAATATTTTTGGGTACGGTATTTCTTGACATTCTAACCTATATAAAGACATTTTTTTTTCCTAAATTACTCAATATATCAATGAATAATTTTGTTATGACGGTCAGGATGGGTCATGTAATAGGCGATTTAATAAAGTGAATGTGGTATTCAATCATGTTCCGTCTAGAGGTGGTATTTCTATCCTGAGTCAAAGTATTCGCCTAGTTATTTGTTCATCTTCCACACAACGTTGTCAATGCATAGCTGATCCTTAAACCTTTAGGCATCGTCTCCACACATTTCACACCAATTCCCTCAACGATCATATCAAGGAAAAAATATATAAGTAGAGGAGAATTTCTTTGAAGAAATATGTAGTTAAATATTCTTTCATATTGTAAACGGCCGGTTAGCTGTAAAATCAATTGAAAATGTGAGGGATTATTAATTGAATACATGACCAAATATACGGTCAGATAATTAGGGAATAGTGTAAGCAATAAATGGGGAATTGGTATAGAAAGGTGGTTTACTTTAATTTGTAATTTCTATTACTTGTTTTTAAATGTTTATTAACTATAGATACCATTACTATTTGGCACAATTATATTTATATGCGTACTTTAAAGTTATTTTCTATCAATATGTTGTAATGTATTACTTTATTATATTATGTATTGTTTTATTGATATAATAATAAAACTAGTAACACATGTGATGAAATGATTACAGCAGTTGTAATAATAATATTAATAATGATATTATACAGCAGGTCCAATAATAATAGTCTACATTATTATCAAAACAGTAATATTTAATGAGTAGTTGTGTGTTTACATTGGTATGTAATTAAATTCTAACGTGTTAAATGTTGGTTTACGTGCGGGTAGATCACCTGTCAGCCCGTCACGCCATTATCCTGTGACTCAAATACAAATACAAATATTCTCCTTTAATTTGCAGCTTTAGTTATTATTTTGTATGCATACAGAGAGCTTTTATACTTAACAATAAACATGTTTTAAGATAGGATTGAACTTGATGTTCAAACAAAATAGGAAGTAAGAACCCCAATAAAAAAATAATTAGAAAGTTAAATATCTTTTTTTTATGGTATATATTGCATGGTATACTATATATTAGTGTGTTTTATTTTGCTTTTTTTTTAACTTCCGAGATTACCGTATGCACATATTAATGTATGTTTTATTTATATATATATATATTTAGTTTTTATATGTAGAAAATTTTATAAATATATATTTCAAAATTTTTAATGCCCAAGTTTAGAGAATTATGAAGAAAGTAGAGAAATTTACCAACCCAAAATAAGTACCATTTGCAATCCAATTTAAACTTTAATTTTTCTTTCAAATGCGCCTGTATTCAATATTCTTAAATATTTTGAAAAAAATGATGTGGACACCCCCTTGCGCGCCTATTAAATTATATATACACATTTTCTGCTGCTTCATTTCAACTTCTTCATTTGAAGGTGAGATACGATCCTCCAATTCTTTATTAAAGTGGACAGTTACACAATTGCGTTATGGAGAACACCACATTGCATCACATTTTTTTGTAGAGTCCGTATCAGAATTTTATTTTAGTTTATATATCAATTTTGTTAAACGTCGCTCAAGTTTTTATGTAATGTGAGTACGTGTTGAATCCGTAATCCTGTACACATCGGTTTGAATCCGACTTCATATTCGTATATTATTTTTATTTTTATTTTTTTTATTTAAATAAATACAATATATGTTTTTTTTTTTTTTTAATTTTTCTGGCTACAACCTTAAAATAATTTAGATTTGTGCAGTTGGCAAAATACTTTTCCTCGATTATCAAATTTCTTGCCTTCCCGCTTAACCTACACTGTATTTTGTTTTTGTTTTTATTATTTGTACGTACTTAAGGAAGTATTGTAATCGCAAAAAATTTCGGTTTTCAGATTTCAACGAAAATATCCATTTTCACCATCCCTGAATCCATTTCGACTAGTTTCGACGTGACGTATATGTACGTACCTATGTATCTCGCATAACACGATTAGCAGTGGAATGTAGGAATTTCGGATGTAGGACTGTTGTAACATCTAACTGTGCACCTTCCCTTTTGATTGCAAACAAGTGTACCAAAAGTGTAAAAAAAACCAAAATATAAAAAAATGGATTTTTACTTTTTCTAAACTGCAGTATAAACCCTCATTGAAAGCTTTTCAACGGTATATAATAAGTGATACTAATTTTTACAGGTTCCAAAGTTATAAACAAATGAAACTTTAACTGATGAAATATTTGGATCTTACAAGGGGAAGGCACATCGGTTCGAATCCGTCTTCATATACGTATATATTTTTTAACTTCATTCCTTTTTTATTTAAATATATTGATTTATTAATAATTATTAATCTCTAATTGTAAAAAGAAATTTTATAATAATTCAAAAATTACCATAAAAGAAATATCAGAAGTTATTAGCGAAATAAAATTTTATGTACTTTTCGTTTTAATTCAAAATTTTTTTTCAGAGGTTAATAATTATTAATAAATAAATAAATTTAAATTAAAAAAGTCTCATGTAGGCACTACATGACTTCCTTGTACACCTATTAAATTACATATACTCATTCTTTTAATTGATGTTCAATAAATTTATACCAAAAGTTGTTCTGTCATAAAAATCTTTCACTAAATTTATTGCATCCCTTATGAAACAGTCTTTATAATGTGTATGATAAAGCCACTACTACAACTAAAGAACACAGAAAGTCATATCAAGAGCTGTACTCGTACTGAAGAAAACTTCATCATCTAATTACTCATTACTTGACTCACGAAACGGAATGCAAGGATAGCAGGAGTTTGTTTTCTCCCTACTAATTGGAGAACCTGGATAAATGTCCCTTGCTGCTGTATCTTTCTGTTTTATCTGGCGGGTTATCATCTATTTTGTGGCAGTTATAGATTTTATTTGTTCTGTTTTATTTATGGACAGTTTATTGACTCACTGACATGTGGCTTAACTTAAAATGATATTATTCAACTTTTATGTATCAAATATAGTTCTACAGCATGCATCGCAATATAAATCAGATGTGAATACTAAACATACTGACATACTGACTTATTTGTATTTTATGTTCCACGAATGATGAAGCAAATAGATTTAAGGGGTTTTAACTTAACAACGTTACATGATGAGTTGTTTCAGAATACATATTCAGATTCAACATATAAAATACTATATTAAACACCTATATAACTATATTTAAAATTTTTAAATATTTTATTTTTGTTTTAGATTTAAATAAAAATTTTCCTTCAATTTTAATGCTTTAGGGTAGGGAAAGTATGATAATGTGAATATTATATAGCAATTCCAAAACAAATTACTAAGAAACATAAGAGAGGCACATTGGTTCATACGAAACAATGAAATCCACGATTATCTGGTTTTACTCTTTATTAGAAAAGAAATACAGAGTTTTAATACAAAATTTAATTGTGGTTAAACTATCACCTGAATTATTTACCTATAAACCTTCTAGACGTTAAAAGTCTAAAACGACTCCATATATTGGATATTGGTGACTATGTATGACTATGACTATGTATGACTATGATTTGAGGTGGAACTGCATCAACTCAGTGTTGCTTTCACATCTATATTAAATTTTAATTATTATTCTTTCATTATTAATTGTTTTATTTTCATTTTTTCTCTTATTCTTATGATTTCTTTTGTTTTGTGTTGAACTGCAATAGCACTGTTCTCTGTTCTCTGATCTAACTTTACATTTGAATTTACATTAAATTTTCTGTGTAGGAATATTAATAAGAAATTCTTGAGCAGCATTGATGGAAGCCTCTCCTCATGTGATTGTATTTAATCATATATACTTATGGTTTCTGTAATTGTGTTACAGATTGTAAATTTTATTTTGAGACAAAAATAAAATAAAAAATTTTAATGTAGAAAAAATACAATAGAATGTAGTGGTACCGTACATTGATGAGAAACTCCAATGTGTAAGTGTTAAATACATATCTATATTAAATGGATATGTGAACCACCTAGAGGTAATCTGTTGGATAACAGTAGAGATATGAGATGTCTAAAGAGGCAACATGTGTTGGACCTTGGTTATGCTGAGTAGTGATAGATTTTTATCTTTCAAGACTTTAATATCAACTAAACTGACCAATTTGTTATATTGGATTTTAATATTAATGTAGTAGTTTTATAATTGTTATTATATCAAAGTTTATATTATTTTTATGTTTGCTATGGGAAAGAATTCAGCCATCAATTGGCATTATTTGAAAATTATTGACATGCTGAAGGCTGTTGTGGTGTATTCAATCGTGCTCTCAAATGATATTATTAAATTATGATTAGTTTTATTCTGTATTGTTTGTGTTAAGTTTACTTTTTCAGATCACTTGTTTGTTGAACTCCTATAATAATCTATTTTGTTGTAATCTGTTATTTTTATTTTTTTTATTCTGATTATTATTATTATGTGTTTTGTCACTTCACTTGTGTCTGTAAATATAATCATTGTGAAGAGAAAAAATTTAAACAAACCATTTTGAAGAGAAAAAAATGTATACTGACACCTATTGGTGTCAGTATTTCACGAGGAGTATCTCTGGGAACTCTTTATTCGTATCATTATTTGTCAACCCATTGACATGTGGTGTAGATTGTAATTAGGTATGAAACTGATTGTAAATAAAGTATAGCAGCAAAAAATATATATATCAATACTATTATATAAAGAGGAAGAGGGTTTTTGTTTTGGTTCAGGATAAAGTAAAAAACTACTTGATCAATCACAACAAAATTTTTACCTATGATTCTTGGCATAACTGAAAAGGTTTTTAGATATATTTCATCTCAAAGAAAAAAAATATATATAAAGCTAAATTTTCTTCTTAATGAATTTTGTTAATAAAAATTAAATTTTATCTTTAATTACATTAATATACAATTATTATATATACGCTGTAATTTTAGTTATATAATAAACTATTATATATACATTGTAATAACCTTAGGCATACATACTATTGGGTTGAGTACTACAAAGATACTAAGTAAAGTGTGTGAAAGAGACAAATGCTTCAGCTGCAATTAATTATTCTTGGATCTACTGATTACTTAGAAAATGTCTGATTAACAGGTGTACATGACTTATGTTTATGTCATCATAATCATATACTATAACTCCTCCGTCCCCAAGTAAAATATCGGCGTGAAGTTGATTAACAACCTCAAGTGTTCCGTTTTTAAATATCTCGTAAAATAAAACAAAAATAACAATAATTATTATTATATGTAATAATCCAATCCATATTGATATCTGATTAATTAAAACATTTTGTTTCTTAATTATTGACAAATTATTCAAATTGTTTTTTTCTAATTCTAAATTTTTCAAATTTATTGATAGTTCTGAATGCTGTGGCTTGTCAAAATTTAATTCATTAACATTAAAAATCTTGGATGCCTGCGCCTTTTGCTTACACATTGTATTTTCAAATTCTCTAATGTTACTTAACATAGGCTCTAATGCAATTCATTTATATAATATTTTTATATTTTCTCTATTTCACTGAATAACTCTCTTGTTGATAAAATGCTAGGTTGTAACGTACCTAATTTACAAACTAGTAAACTATTTTCTATGTCCTGTATTAAAAATAAAGCAATATTGTGTAGTATATTTAAAGAAAATTTCTTATTTTTTCTATATCTATAAAACTATTTACATTTTTATTCATATTTAACATTTTACTTTTCAGCTTATTAAAAACGTCTTCAATTATTCTTACGGTTTTATTAAATTCATTAATAATATTTACATTAATAAGGTAACTGGTCATTTACTTGACATCGCCCTGTTTTTTTTTTTAATTTTATTTAATGATTCCTGGTATTTTACTTTGTTGTCTGCATCTAAATTTAATTTACTAACTGAACCTGACATTTGTAATTCTTCTACGGTTTGTTATTTTATTGTTTAATAACATTATTTTTATTTTTTTTCTATTACAGTTTTGGTATAATTAATAAATTTACATAGTTACTTACATGTCTATACTTATTACATCTGTTACAAAACCTTCTCTACTAATTATATTATACAATTCTTTATTAATAATATTAATACTATTTAAATATTAAAAACTATTTAAATTTTCTATTTAGTAAACAATTTTTCTAAATTATAGTAATGTATGGAAGTACGATATGGATACTCTAACTTAGCTTATCCTTATCCCTTAACTGGGTGCGCAAAGAATAGTCTCACCTACAGACATGTGGGATCATTTTTTTATCACCACCTTGTATAAAATTTAATGTGGCATTAAACATGAACACTTAATTTGTTACTTTCTTGTTAGCATTGTTTGGAAACTATGTAAGGGAATTCATCTGTAAAATAAATACCTTTATTCATGAAATGATCGTTACAATAATCGATGTAAACACGATTGAATGTGTAAGAAGTCGAAAAAATTACTCTTTATCTTCCATGCTTTCTAAATAAACAATATTGGAGCATTATTTGCAAATAAAACTTCTGCAACAAAAACATTTTTTTGATAGTTTTTTCTTTCCTTTTCCTTGGCACAATATACAAACACCCTGGGCAGGAACTCCAGCCGTTGAAGTAGGTTCATTGTTTGAAATGTTTGGTTTAAGTCCTAAATGTAATTTTTTTTTTCAATAGTCTTGGGATGTTTTCCATTTGATTTCTCAGGTTTATATTTTTTTCTACTAGATTTGTCCCCAGTATTCTCAAAAATTGTCTTCTCTAGATCACTTGGGCCTGTATTGCAAATTACGAAGGCATTTACAGCACTTAGAGTAAGGAAGTGGAAGAATATCGCTAAAGGCCATTAATTGGTAATTCGGCAAACATTAAAGTTAGTGCAAATCTCTTCACAGGTGTCCACCCCACCTTTCGTGCTATTACAAAATGTTACATTTTCAGGTTTAGCCTTTCTTCCACTAGATACATCAGTATTTGCATTGTGATGCATCATTGACACTAGAAATACTGCCTTACTTTTAGCATGGACATAGGAAACCACTGTAATTTCTTCAGTAAAGCTGAATATACTGCTGCTTACAGGCCATATGTTTTGTGGTAGAAAGCTGATCGATGATTTCTCTTTTATTTTTCAGAGAGTGCTGACCAGTGTAAGTTTTTTATTCCTGTGCAGGTGGTGAGCTAGTAGAACACTAGTGTATCAATTGTCTGTGATGGTATTTCGGTTAGTACTTGCAATTGATACAATCAGTCTATTCACTACTGATGAAGCTGAATTATCAAGACAGTAAGGCTTCTCCAGTTGAGTCCCTATATAGACTTCAAATTCGACCAAATATGTCAAACATGCATCAACCATAACAAAAATATTTATACTGTATCTTTTAGGCTTATTTGGTAAATATTGCCCAAAAGGCAAATTTTCGTCTAAAAGATGTAAGCTGTTCATCGATGGTCAAAAGGTTAGCAGGGCTGTAAGAGTTTTTATAATTTTCTTGTAAGAATATCAAGAAGTGCCTTACTGGACCTAATTTCTTGAGCTTGTTTCTCTACTCCCTTGTGTGGTTATTATCAAATTGGAGGACTCTCAATAAAAATAAAAATCGTTTTCTGGACATTGTAATGTGGAATATATCGATATCTTCCTGCAAAAGGTCGTAGTTTACATGAACAGATCTATGAAGACCTGCCAGAATTAGGAAGCCCAAAATTGCTACTAGTTCCTCCCTGTTCACATTTTTCACATCCCTTTCTCTAGTAAACCTCTGTTTAATGTAATTTATTTATATATTAGTACTATCTAGAAGCATGTTGATGATTTGATCATCAAACATAGCATAGAAGACATCAAGAAGAACCGAACTAATATTTTTTGTATATTGTTTCCCACCCAGTAAATGGTTCCTGATATTGTGAGATCTTCTTATGGCTTTTTATGGAAAATTTTTCTTACATTTTATGGGTTTATCTTTTTCACATAAGAGTGTTCAGCATCACAATCATCATTACTTGCTTCGTTTTCCTCACCTTTCTGTTCGCTTTCCGTCTCATGTTTCACTTTCTTTTACCTGATCTTCTTCTTCAGAATCAGTACCGCCAACATTAATTTCATAGTATCCTTCTCTCTCATGCCACAAAAGTTCCTGTAAAATTTCTTCTTGTAATTTATTTTCCATCTAAAAATAATCAACAAAATCAGTAACTATTGAATTTCCAATGGGTACTTCAAAAAATTTGTTCTGAAATCAAGTAATTTTCTTTGCACCCATATTTTTTGTATTATTTGAGGTTATTTTGCTGATAAACATTGAGGTTATATTTCTGTTTCACCAATATTACAACTTCCTTAAAAAAGTATAATTTATTTGAATATGAGAAATAATAATAAAATGAATATCTTACCCTTTTATATAAAAACGCCAACTGGGGTTCTTATATAAACGACCCTTTGGGGTCAAAAATGTCCTCAAATCACAAGATCTGCTACACGACTGCTGATAATAAAATGAACCTGTGATGGTAGGCAAGCTTGGTCTACATAATGAAGGTATTAAAGAGGTTATGAATTTCAGGTGCTGCAATCAAGCAGAACACAATTTAAAATATTTGATTGGACAAAAATGGCCCGTGTGCACAGTTCAGGGTTAACTAATTGGAACTATTCCAGAATTAATAGTTACACTCTTTATTTCTACAGTATTTGTTATTTTGATGGCTGGAGTGAATATAATTTAAATGAGCAGGATGTACCTGGAACAAGATTGAAATAAGGATTAATATTTGTAACTTAAGCTGCAGTTTCTTTATTTTTCCAGCTCATTTAACATTAGATAAATATATTTTACTTTTCGTATTATAATATCTTCCCTGTATTTCTGTTGTTTTCCTTTGTTTATTTATTGATTTAATATTCTTTTACTATATTTATTTTTAGTTTTACTTGTTTTTGACCCATTTTAATGTAGACTTCTGGTGGTATTTCTGGTAGACCTTTATTAATATTTATTTTTTCATGTATTCGTTGCTTTGTTTTTTCATTCCTTAAAATCTTCATATAATTTTTTTGACTTTTTTCTTGAGATTATTAATAGTCATTTATTACTTCTTGTTGTACAACAACAGCTTCTAATAAAGTGTTATGATTAACATGACCATATAATATTTCAAATGGGGTTAATTTCATAACTGAATAAATAATACTGTTTTTTGCAATAACTGCATATTTTATTTTAATTTCTATACTTTCATTTCTAAATTCTTGGCAATTATTAAATATTCTTATATGTTCAATTAATGTGGAATGAAATGTTTCACATATTCCGTTAGACTGTGGGTGCTCTAAACTACTAAAGTTTAATTTAATTTTGTGTAATTTCATTAATTATTTAATCATATTATTATTAAATTCATTTCCATTATCTGCAATAATTATTGGTAATTTTTAATTTGTTTAATTTTACCTGTATTTTGTGATACATAAAATAACATAATAATTGATCAGCTACTTTTGTTGCCTGAAATTCTACAATTAAATATACTTATATGTATATAAATTATTTGTAGTGGTTTAGAAGAATTCATACACTGTATGAATTAAGTTCATTTCTAAATTTAAAGAAATTCTTTCAAATTTTTTTTTAAAATATATTTCACATTTAATAGTATAATTTTGTATATGTGTTTTTAAATTCGGTGCATAGTATTTCCTTTTAATTTACTGATATGTTTCCTGTGTGCCTGGATGATTTGTTTTAACTACGCAATAATTATCAATCATTTCCTATAATTCATCACTATTAAAAATATCTAGCATTTTAGTTGTACGTTTAACACACTGTAATTGATTACTTTTAAAATATTGTGTTTTAACAGTTGTAAATCTTTGATAAAAATCATTTTCAAAATATAAGCTATGTTTTACTTTAGGTACTAAATATTCTTTAATAAAATTTATTATATTGTTAACAAAATTATTTTTGGACATTTCTACGTTTATTCTACGGAATATGGTCACTAAATACTATTATAAAATAGTTACTGTATATTTACTTCATTTTGATTATTTTTTACTAATTTTAATATTATTTGATTTTTTCTAAAATTAATAGGTTCTTCTGTTATTGGTATACTCAAAATTCCAAATTTGTTTGTGCTGTCTGGTCATTATCCTCCTCAATTTGAACTCATCCAATTGATTTTTGACTGGTTGATCTTCATTGTAGTTTTTGCTATCATCTACATTTACAGTCATCAATTGATTATCTAATTTGGAAAATATAAACCTATAGTTTCATTAACAACTTGATGGATTTCGTTTGTATCCCTGGCGTGGTTTCTGAATCTTTATTTTTTTGTTAATAATCAATTGTATTCGTGATAATGCATAGGCATTTTGACTTTTCTTCCCTTTTTTTATATGCAATTTCATAAACTATTCCTCTAATTTTAGTCTCCATCGTAAAAGTTTGGAAATTGGTTCCTATATGGAAAATAGCCATTGTAGTTTGTGATCTGTAAGAATTTTAAACTTCCTACTATAAAAATACAGGCAAAAATATTTTGTTGCCCAAACTACTGAAAGTAATTCTCTTTCGATTGTCGAGTAATTTGTAAGTATAATTACTATTACTTGTTTTTTAACCATTTTAATGTAGATTTCTGATGGTATTTCTAGTGGACCTTCTTCTAAGTGTTATAGTTGCATATGCTATTAGTAAATCTGTGCCATTTTTATTTTGACTAAGAATTGCACCTACTACACATTACTAGCATCTGTTGTAAGGATAATTTCTTTAGTACAAATATGAATATTGAAGTAACGGTTCATTTGACAAAACATTTTTTTATAATTCAAAACTTTAATTATATTTTACATCTTCAATATTTATTTTGGCAATTTTCTTTAGATATTTAGTTAAAGGTTTTGAAATAATAGCAAAGTTATTAATAATTTTTTATAATTCTTAAAAATCCTTTTATTTCCTTTGTAGTTTTGGGTATTGGTTATTTTTTAATTGCTTCAACTTTATCTTGATTTGGCTTACTGCCATCTGCGGTTACATGTCCTAAATATGCTACTTCCTCCCTTAAAAATTCAGTTTTATCTAATTGTATTTTAAAATTCGTAAATCTAATTCTGTCAACAACTTTTTTCAATCTTGAAATATACTCAGCTCAATTAGTTGAGTAAATAACTACATCGTCAAGATATACTTAACAAATTTCATTTTGAATACAGTGTAACATATTATTCTTTATTCTTTGAAACGTTAGTGAGCTATTTTTTAATCCGAAGGGCTTTCATAAAAACTCATAATGTCCTATTTGTGTTGAAAATGCTGTTTTTTCAGTGCTGTCTTGGTCCATCTCCACTCAATGAAATACAGAGTCTAAATCTAACAGTAAAATACCGTGCTCTTCCTAATTTGTCTAAAATATCAGTTAGAATTGGGAATGGAAATTTATCAAATATAGTTTTCGTATTCCCCTAACATCAATAACTAATCTAAATTTCTGTTTCCCTGAAACATCATTTTTTATTTATTTTAGTAATGTCCATACTGGTAAATTCCAAGGTGAAAATGAATGTTGAATAATTTTTTGTTTTAACATCATCTTTAATTTGGTTTTCTACTTCATTTCTTTATTTTTGGGGTTGCGGTAATTACGTGTGTCTGCAAGTATTTCATCATTTGTCCTAATTTTATGTTTAATTTGATTTGCAAATATCTACATAATTTTTTAATAAACTTATTATTGCTTCCTTTACTTCATTATTCATGATATCGGTCCAAATATTCATTAAATCTAAATTCTTTGTATGATTAATCATATTAAAATTATTACATTTATTCTTCTTAATATGCTTTAACTTCGGTTGACTGGTTAGCTGATACAATGTTTAGATATATGTCACTTCACTGTCCTTGCTATGAAAATTTTCTTTCAATGATTAATACCGAACGAAAAAATTATGTTCACTAATTTTTTTTTTTTTAAGACCTTTTTTATATTCCCTTACACCCCTGAGCCGGTCCCACAGCTAACTATAACTCAACAAAGGAGAGTGTCCTTTAACTCTAACGGGCCTTCCCGCTCACCAGTGGTACGTCCGGCAAGGCAGGTCGGTCCGCCGGTTGGATCTTTTTTATTGTGTCTCCTCTAAACCTCAGCGAGGAAACTCCAGATCCAGCAATGCTGCAACCTTTATTCCCTTGCAAATGGCCGGGTCTCGATTTTGTCTGTGCCTTATGCCTCAAATGAAGGGTGTCCAAGAGGATCCTCCACTGGGACTCTGGTCTTAACTTTCCCCATAGGATTCGGGTTTTGAAGGTCTTCATCACAACAGAGAACTGTCATAGATATATATATATGTCATGTACAGAGTCCCCAACTGGTCATTGAAGCTGGCACACAAAGGCGTATCAGTCCTCACAGCTGAAGCTGTTCAACGCCTCCTGCTAGACACCCTTTCTTCGCTCCTCATCATCCTTAGCTCGAAGCACCATTTAGGTACAGCCATTTAGGTTCAGGATGCATTCAGCCTCTTTAGGCTGAACGCATCCCAATGAGCTGCAGAAGCAATTATGTGGGTCAGTAAGGATGCAGGTGTCCAGCCGGGTATCCCTGCACGAACCCTTTGTTCCTTCCATTCAGAGAAGTGAAACAAGATGTGTCGTGCTGTGTATGGAACATGTAGTTGGGGGTGTAATGCCAACCAAATGCTGTAGATAGCTTCCAAAGGTTCCATGAAACGTGAACATTTGTGTAAGTCCAGGTCACCAAACTTTCTTAAACATCACAGTCGCAGGTCCGGTCTTAGGATCCTCGTCCAAGCTGCCGTCTCCCCAGCCAGCCACCTATCTTATCCCAGACATTATAGGTTACATCCCAAACCAAGTCAGCCGCTATTCCAGCATACCTATTCGTCCTCTCCTTAACCAGTAGATCAATGGTTGAAAACCAGATAACAGTCTTTTTTGAAGACTGTCATAATTTTAGTTCATTTCATTAACAGTCGATATTGAAATTAAATTATGTTTCCTAATTTAATTTGAAGCGCCTAGTGACTGCGTTAAGTTTTCTTTTTAACGAATTATGTTTATAAAAAAAATTATTTTTTATCACATTAATATTATACAGTTATTAGATATAACACTAATTACTAATTACACATAAATTATTAATTATTACATATATATTTTAATAACGTTAAGTATACTTGTAAATGCTTACGGGTTAGTATTACGAAAATACCGAATAATATATGTAAAGGAGACTAAGGCTTTAGCTGCAATTAATTATTCTTGGAACAACTGATTACTTAGAAAATGACTGACTAACAGGTGTATATTGCAGATATTATGTTTTTGTTATCATAATACTATACTAACTTACATTTATTACGTAGTTGTAGATATTTTCCGGTCGTAGCAAAAATTCAAACGGGGTATTTGTTAGCAGGTTGAAGACTAATATTTGCACACATCTGATACATTTTGGATCTAATTGATCACGGTTATTAGAAAATTTTACATAAAAATTAAAAATTATTTATTATAACATATTAATAATAAACAATCCGTTTTGTGCTGCACTTTTCATTCGGGCTGCTAGCTGCTAAATTATCATGCTCCTTTCTTACAGCAAGCCGCTCCTAAGCTATTTTTCAGATTAAATTTTTTCAGTAGAGGTTTTATTGAAATTGAAGAGAACATATCATGAGTTATTCATAATCAACGCCAAGAATAAAGTACTGAAGAAAAATCGATGAAAATTTGTACACGGGTTTTCTAAATATGTTACTGCACACTAAGAAAATATTTTTTTTGAAATTCCGGGTTTAAAGAGTTAAAATGGAGTAGCAATGAGATTTACTATTTTTTTTAAATTTCTCAGTAACTAAGGAATATAACAGCTTGAATATTTTTGTGTGTACAATCTTCATGGAAATATCTAAAAACAATTTCTAGATTTTTTTAAATTCCGAGTTTCAAGGGTTAAAATAAATTTTTGAATTTTTTTTTAAACCCTGCTTTTTTATTTTCTCGGTAACAAACGAAGGATCAACCTGATTTTTGGCGAATGTAATCATCACACGAGTAATTTATAAATTTTTGAAATTTGACCTTGCAAAGGAGTGAAAACAGATAAAAAAATTGAACAATGATTGTAAATTTTCCTAATCCCGAATATACTAAACGAGATATTCAATAGATTTGGGTTTGCAAATTCTCTTCAGATAAATATTTAAAATCCATTTTCGAGTTTTTTGAATTCCGATTTTTTTTAATGGTGCGAAGGTATACGGCACTATTGTTCAACCAACACATAAGGACGCTGCCACCGTTACTGTATGTGTGATGGCTGCAACTGCCTCCCGTTATATGACTAAAAAAACATAAATAAAAAGATTGACCGGTACGGGAAACGCAAGTTCCGATATAGCGCGGAGGAAGCTGGTAACTGGGAGCTAGTATATTAATATATAATGAAAAGAATAAAAACTTAAGACGTTGACATTTTTGTATAAGATTGAAATCTGACGAAAGCTCAAAAGAGTTGAGGCTGAATTAACAATCCTGATACCAAGCGTAACGAATAAAATATTCTATATATACCTTATTTGCAATGTATTAGTGGATATTGTGTACTATGTATAGGACAGCTGTAGCCTGTTATTTATGTTAAAACACGTATTTTCGTAGTATGCAATAGATTTTGCTGGCTGAGGTAATGAGAAGAATCACTCAGTATCCAAAACCTGGACTGGTATGTTAGGGAACGCCTTGGATTCTTATAATGCTCCTTGGATACTGAGTGTAGACATCGACCTGATTATTATGGATGGAACGAACAAAAGAAATTAGAGCAGACATGAAATCGTAATATAGATTGAGATACCTTTTTACTACTACCTCAACTACAGTTAAATACTTATAATTTTTTTTTTTTATTTGTAAAATATGGAGCCAATATGGCATTAGCGAATATTGTTTAAAATTTACTTTAGTTAGAACAGTTTTTAAAAAAATATTGATTTAACTACGAAAACTGGTGCGCAACAAACTAATGAAAACGTTAACAAATTTTTATAAATCAATAAAATATTTTTATATTAACACATTATTTATATATTTTTTTATGTGTATATAATTTTATATATTTTCATTGTATTCTACATATAAAACGATATGGACAAGTTTTATTTCTTTCAATTTCACCTAATTCTTGGTTGTAATGTTAAATCCAGTAACAAAATGTGACATTCAATTTTGCGAATTTCCTTTTTTCTTTTTCTTGATATTCATTGAAATTGTCTTTTCTAGGTGTGGAGTTTAAATGATCAAAAAAAAAGGAATGGACAACGATGTTCGTGTCCAAAGTAGCAGTAAAGAATATTGACATGAAAGTATCCGACTTTTATATAGGCTTTCAGGAAAAGGAAGAAATATAAATAAATAAATTTTATCCTATAGTTTGGAGAGCAGATAACGTGAAAGGTTAAAGTTTAGAAAAGGTATGTGACATAAATTTATATTTTATATAGAACCTACTATCTTTCTGTATCGATGGTATAAAAAATTTATCGATCTAATGGACCTCGCAACTTTCTATATTTTCATTAAAAATATCTTATGAATTAGCTGTTATTATTTTATCAACAATATTGTTTGTTACCTGTTATTCATTTGTCTTGCTGCACGGTATTTGTATATCATTTATGCACGCACTAATGTTTGGGTAAGATCAATTTTTGTGTCGACGGCAGCCAAAAGAAAACAATGACTTTCTTGTTTTAGCTTTAATAATTTGCCATTAATGTCACTTGTCAGGTTTTAATTAGATAAATTTTAAAAATGTAAACACGTCTTTCTTCAAAGAAATAAGTTTTGCACTATTTTAATATATTAATCGCATTTAATTGTTATTTAATCAATTTAAATTATTAAAAATCTTTAAAAAATTCGACTTAACAAGGTAAGAATTGTGTGATAATGCGTTATTATAGTGATTTATAATCAATTAAACTAGTTGACATACTAACAAGAAATTTTTATGCAAATATTTTTCCATGTCTTAAATAAGTTTCAAACATTCTTATTAAAGTATTTTTCAACACGCTTAGAATTTGCTACCTTTTTTATCCAATTTCCCAATTAAGCATGAACACAGGGAGGTGCCTTTGTCTCTAGCCGCCAGATGAGGAAAACACCAGGCCCGGCTATGGCGTTCCCGGTCTCCTGGACGTGAAGAATGAATGATTGCCTATGATCCAACCGCACTCCAAGATACTTGGCGGCTTCTCATGACTGAACCATCGCTTCTCCCATCGAAATCGGGAAGGGCACCAGTCGCCGCCTTCCCGTCATTGGGAAAAACAGAGATTTATCACAGGACAGATGGAGTTTCATCCCGGCCATCGCGATAGCGGCATTCGCGGCACGTACCTCCTCTTCGGTCTTTACCACCAATACCAGGGCTCGAATTTGTGACCTTGAACGAAATGTTTCCAACCAAAATGGCATCAATTGGTGTTATTTTTAAACAATTTGTTACATCATAAAATCTTTTATCATAAACGTGTTTTATCTTTAATCGGGAAGGGAATGACGCCCAACGAAACTAACCCTACAGATTCAGCCAAATTAATGCCACTGAATGGAATGAGTCTAGTAAGAATGTCAACGGGATATCTAACCGGTACCTGCAATACCGGTTCACAACGTAGCAAGTCTATTACTTTTTGACAATAACATTTCGTCTAGTCTTTCTTTTTAATTAGATAAAACATAGACGTATAAAAATTCTCCAATAAACAAATATTCTTCAGTAAAATACTTTACATTGTGTACGTGAAGCTAAAGCTCGCCGCTTCAGTTTGATCCACGGAATCATACAAAGTTCATTCTATCTGTGTTTATTAATCATATTAATCATCTGAATGATTCAATAGGATTCTCAGGAAGCAAAAGAAGCCTAAGAAGACATGAACATTATAAAATCAGGATTAAACAAATACAGAATGTAAAAGCGATAAAAAAATGCAGAACCGAAAACAGGTCTATAACTTGATGAAACGTAATTTGTAAAGTCATACATCAATGAAATCATGGAGAAATTCTTCAGAAGGAGGGCTTCTAACTCCAGCTTCTGAAGGCAGTAGACTGATTTATTAGACGTGCTGGGGGGTGAAATAGGATTTATTCCAGACACATTATTAAAACCTGGAATAGAAGTGCAACAACTGGCAACTACCACGACTCTATTAATGCAAATAATTAATTACTTAAAATGGGTTAAAGAAAATTAATGGAAAATCTTTCCGAAAATTACGTAATAATTTTTATAACGCATCTTATTGCAGAACATTTCAAGAAAAATTACCCACGTCCAATATAAGAAAACAAGAAATACAGAACCGGTTACGTTAATATTGCATTTTATTTTCATCTACCATGCTGAAACCTCAACTATAATCAAAAGGAACAAAGATAAATACAAGTTTTTATGTTTGATGAACGTTCCAAGAAAAACAGACATGAACGGTTACGAATACCTCCGTACCTCCCAAACTTAAACCCTGTTGGAATAGTCAAATCTGAAGTGAAACGATATGATGGAAGCCACAATGTCACTTTTGATTTTAATGATGTTCAGAGGATTGACGAAGGTAAATTTTCTAAAATTGAAGCATCGCATTGAAAACCTTATTGCGAAATGATACAAAAATATTAAAATGAATACATTAGATATGAGCGTGTAATTTTAACTCACACTATAGAATCTTTCCGAATTTTTTTGGAAGATGATAGTAGCAGTATAAGTGACGATATGGGAAATTCAGAATCAGAAAAGTGTTTTACATGATGACGTTCAATCGCTTTAGTTTCTAAAGTGCTGTGTATTTTTATTTTTGTAACGTTTGTGTGTTATTTAAATTTGTGTAAAACGTGGAATAGCTTAATGCTTTATTTTTCTACAGATCTGTAAACAATTTATTTAACTGCAGTTAACTGCATTTAATTCATCACTGGATCAGCGTAATATTAATTGAAAAAACAAAATTACTTTATTCATAAGTTATATAATTGTGTATTCTCATTTAAAAATGAATTAATTTTATCATTAAAATTTATTCTATGACTAATATTAACATTAACATAAGTGAAATAATAATAATAAATATTAGTAGTGCTAATTTTGTGTAGTGCATAAACAGATGGTTACGTGGCGAACCGTATGCTCCATTAAATGATTAATAGAATGTCAACTAGAGCAGGTTTAGTTGAGACAGTGCTAAGCATAAGGATTCATGTCCATTATTATACCTCAGATATTTTAAATGTGTCCAGCTATAAGAATGATTCTGGTAGGTAATGTAAAGCAATAGATTAATGTGTCCTTTTTAGCAATTTAGACAATATATATTATGTCATTTTGGAATTACCTACAGAAATTATTTAAAATTTCACTATTATTAAATTCTAGATTTGTGATCTTTAATCTATGCTATGAATTGTCAAGTATTTTATAACATCTAGTAAAATCTTTATAACATCAGTTTGATTTTTAGTGAGGTAGCCTAAGGTAATTTTCAACTTAGTAACTAATCATAATTTATATTTTTAGGCATCAATTAAAGAATTTTCCAGATAAAAACAGAGAACACATAACAGTTTGATAGCTTACAATATTTCAAGTGTAATAAAAATAATTTATGTAAACTAAAGTAAAAAGAAAAAAATAAAAGAACCTATATACGTAAGAGTACATAAAAATCATTCACGGGGTCTTATTTATTTCTAAAAAAATTATAATTTTTAATGACACTGAGGAATAATGTGGTTTGTTTCCTGTTACTTTCTTCTATGAGCTAAATACAATGTCACATACCAGTTTGCTCTGACCATCGAAAGGAAAACAGTAAGAAGCGATTAAGGTTTAATTATGGGTGAAAAGCGTTTGAAAAGGTAAATAAATTAAATTATCTCTGTCATTTTTGTCTAAGGAGAATAAGATCAAGATGGACATAAAGAAAATGTTGCAAGCGGATATAAAAAAAGGTAAAAAGTGAGCAAATACAAAAGATTCTTCTTATATTTTTAGATTTTAGTTTTATACATATTAAAATATTTGTTTTGTAATTATTGTTTTTTTATTAATATATTATTTGCCTTCCACTGGCACGGCCGAGGCGGTTCTGCCCAAGCGATCCAGCTGATGTGCCCGCCGCCCAGGGTGCTTGAAGCTCGGCAAGTTGGGGCGGGAAGGTAGCTTCAACGCCCAGTGGCTCCCTTGGCGGGCCAGCCAGGCTTGCTGCTCCAGCGGGGTTGGTATCCACCGGTAAGTTCCACATGGGCCGGCAGAGAGCTTCTTCTTCTTCCACCATTTTCTTCTTCTTCTCTAGGCAGTAGTCGGCGACAAGAAAGGCTCCAACTTAGCTGGTGCCGGTCTTTTATAGGCGCCTGCAAGTGGTGAGGACGCAGCGCTGCTGTGGTGGAAGATTTGCAAAGTCAGCCGACTTGGTGGTAACCCACCGGGTTAGTCTAGTGGTGAACGCGTCTTCCCAAATCAGCTGATTTGGAAGCCGAGAGTTCCAGCGTTCAAGTCCTAGTAAAGCCAGTTATTTTTACACGGATTTGAATACTAGATCGTGGATACCGGTGTTCTTTGGTGGTTGGGTTTCAATTAACCACACATCTCAGGAATGGTCGAACTGAGAATGTACAAGACTACGCTTCATTTACACTCATACATATCATCCTCATTCATCCTCTGAAGTATTATCTAAACGATAGTTACCGGAGGCTAAACAGGAAAAGAGAAAACCGACTTGGTGGGGAGTAGCTCTTGTTCAGGCGGGTAGGTATACTATATTCCCACTGTTGTCTGACCGACTAGCGTCCCGCTCACTGATATGAAGCTCAGCATATTTCTGGCAATAATATGTAAGAAATAAATAAAAGTTAATAAATCAACACAGATTCACTCTTGAGAAATTTCAGTAATAAGAATAAAATGCACACTACTTGGCTGATACTGTAACTGGAGATTTAAAAATAATCATCTTAAACCACTCGAAAATCTTCAAATGGAGTTTACTCGGAAATGAGGTCGAGTTGTAAGCTGCCATTTTGGATTTAATGTAGGGATTCCTCATCTATCATTCTCTAAAAGGATCAATAAACTCCATCATAGGCTGACCACCCGCTCTGATTTATATGTTTATTAACTACACCAAATTGCTCAACGATAACAGAATTTGCAGAATACTTTCATATTTCATTACATTTGTTTTATTTATTTTTTATTTTTTTCTTCATTAAATTTCTATTATAGTGCTAAATTCATCGCTTTTAGCAATTCTTTTAATTAATTATTTGCTTATTCTATCTCGATGATAGTTAATCTATTCAGTTTTATTCAGCTTCTGTGTTGCATATTGTATGTAAAACTTTAAAAAAAGGTGGGGTAGACCACTCTTTTCTGTTCTGCACCATGCTTTTCTTCATATTCCATATTATTTATTTTTATACAGATTTTAAGTAATCTTCCTTTTTCTATATTTAGGGATAGGTGTTAATATTTTAACATTTTATTTTCCTACATAGAAGGATAAAAAGTTACCTACTTTCAATGGTAAATAAAAAACTTCAGTGATATGAAGTCGTGTAGTTTTGATTTTCTCTTGCTTGAGATTTACTTCAATTAAGAAAAATGGGTAGAGTATTTGGATTAATACAAAACAAAAAAGAATTCTGTTATTTCTTTGTTTGCATAATCACTTATGCTAGGTTATTATCTTAATCATATTTTGTAACATCCCCAGACAATCTCTGTACCTTTCCTATTTAAAAAAATTTGATATATATGTTTTTCATTTCAAATGTATTTTAATAAAAAGAAGTTACAATTTTAATCATCAAAGAATTAATAAAATCTTTTTTCAAAAAAATATTCAAAGAGCTTTGCGCTATTTTGTTCATAGATTTTTCAATACATGTTCAGGTTATCTTGGGAGGTGTTTGCCAGACTTAAGGAAATTAAGATTGATTCAGGAAATTAAAATAAAAAACAAAAAAGTCATGTGATCAAATCGGTTTCAAGCTTCGTTTTTATCTCTGCCAACCATTTTGTGTTGTTCAATGAAAATTAGTATCATAAGAATGGATTGAGTTATTTAATGAAATTTGGTGTACATTTACCCATCAACATCTCCTGCGAAATAAATTTGAGTATTCAAAAATGGCTGCCATTAAAATCTTTTAATCATTAAAATATCGATAAATTTTCTTTCCAAACATATTTTTTACAAAAGATAAGATTAGGTATGCAAAATCCCCCAAAAAAATCCTATGCGGATAAATTGCAAGTACTCCCTCGATAGTTATTATTCAGTATTTCTGGTGTAAACTGAAACCCTGCTTACAATGTTGCCAGTACAGTAGAATTATTTTAGGCCCTGGATAAATCTACCACTTTTATTACAGTTTATACAAATCTCTGTTTATTCATTAAGTACAAAAGAAAAGAGTTCTACTGATCACAAAGCGATTAGTTTTTTTTTATTATAGTTTATAAATAATTATTTTAATCCCAAAAATAATTTTCCAAGTAATTTGATTTATTACTCAATTATAACAAATGTTTTTTTTTTTTTAAAATTATTAAGTTAAATTCAAACAATAAGATTGGAAGATGAAGAAAAGTAAGTTCCGCTTCAGAAAGGTGTATAACAAGGATCTGGCCTGTCACCATTGCTTTTTAATTTGTAAACAGAAGAAATAATAGTGGAGAAATTGAGATAAAATCTTACGAATGAAATAACTATCCGAAAAGATAAAATAAAAATGGTAAAATTTATTCTTAATATTTTTTTTTCTAGAGAAAATAAAAATTAATCAGAGCAAATTTTGAATGCCATGAATTTATTCCTAAATAAGAAACACTTGACAACAAAATTTTGTTTTTTGTCTGGTACAAGAATATTAATAGCTGAATCTTATAGTGTTTTAGATGCTGATTTCAAATATGTAGGTGGTTTCTTTGTAGAGATACGAGGCGAATATTTTGTTCGCTAAGGATCTGCATTATTAATTTAAAAAAATGTTTTTGAAAAATAATAAATAAAGAATATATATGCATATTTATTGCGAAGCAAAAAAATTGTGGTTTTTGGGCAACATATTTAAACTAGTAGGGGATATATGTAATATGTAATTTTTATTTAATTCGTGGAAGACTCGATTTCTGGTCTGCATTTTAGTGTTCTAAAAAAATACCATTATCTATATATTATTTAAAATATTTGTATTCTAAATATTATGTAGATTCCTCGTATTTATCTTTGAAAAATGTTGTTAATTTTTATATTTTTAGTTAATTTTACCAGCTAATAAATTTTAAGCATTTTTTTAATTTCAATAAATATAATATTTTTTTATACATTTTTTTTTTGGGAGTTAAAAAAAATATCAATTTTCTTCTCGCTATTCACGATTGTGATGTATTTCCACGCCCTAACAGAGAAAGGTGTGAACTTAATTTTAAGTTTTCGTCATCTAGATTTCCGGAAATATAGAAGACAAAAACTTAAAATTAAGTACACAAACAATTTGTGTTTTTGTATGAACCGCTATCGATGAGAATGTACTGAGAAATAAATAAAAACTTACAGGAATTGGTCGAGTTTATTCTATAAACGACGCAGACTAATTCCTGTAAATTTTTATTTATTGATTTATTTATTTTAAAATATACAGTTTTGTAGTAGCAGCTTTTTTCTGTATCATCAGATGTTACTTCTGCTTTTATGTGTAGCGTGATAGTGTTATATTTACTTCATTAACTTATGTACTTATCAACTTACTTTAACCCGCAATTATTTTAGTATTGTGGTTGATAATGCAAATGAAGGTCTGGCTAGTCCTTTTGTAAGGTTACATTTTTGACTACCTTCTTGTCTGCATTTTAGAGTTCTAAAAAAATACCATATATAAATATTCTAAATAATACATAGATTCCACGTATTTATACTTAAAAAAAGTTAATTTTTATATTCTTGGTTTCTTAATTTTTTCAGCTAATAATTTTTAAACATTCATTTTATTTTTATTAATATAATATTATTTTTACACTTTTAGTTTTTTTTTTTAAATATTAATATTCTTCTCGCTATTCACTAGTGCGGTGTATTTCCACGCTCAAACATAGCGGGGTTTTATTCTCTACGTTTCCTTAAAGAGTATAAAGGATACAAACTCTCGCACACCTGAGGTCGTCGCCTGTAAGGCTTCCGGTCTCCGTATCGGAGACCACTGAAGCCGCCGACGACGACGGGCATGCATCGACACCGGTTACAGGCGCCGATTGTGGGGCGGCAACTTGGCCGACCCCCAGACACGGGGGTCGCACCGGTCACCGCCTGTGGAGGGGGGGACATTCGTCCCCCTTGTGAAATTTTTTGTGGCCTCTGAGGCTTAGAGGCCACTTCAGTTACAGGAGGCTTGGGAGCCACCATAACAGTCTCTGTAGGTATCACATTTTCCTTGTCATCAAGAATCTCACTGAGTCGGACTTGGCATTCTGTTTTGGCGTCCGTTTTCTTCAGAACAGGAGCAGCTTTCGGTGTTTTATCTTCGGGAGGAGGCTGTACTAATATCTTTGGCTTTATAGGATCTTTACTATTGAAAGGTTTCATTTTATTGTCAATAATTCTTTCGATCATATTAGCCAAGGTCGGAGCAACTTTACTGATGAGTTGACCTTCATCGACAGCAACTGGAGCAGGGACAGGAGCGGCAGCCGCAGCCTGAGCGTAGGTTGTTGTTGCTCTAGGCTTACGAGCGTTAACTATCTTCTTTGCATCGAAGTAGCTGACCTTTTGCAGGGTTTTTCCTTCCTGCACAGCTACTTTATCTTTGTAGACAGGACAATTCCTTGATCTACAAGAATGCGCTCCTTTGCAGTTGATACATGTAGGAGGCTCTTTACACGGCTCTCCCTCGTGCACCTCTTCACCGCACACGCATATTTGCGGTCTTTCGCATCTAAGAGCGGTGTGGCCAAAGCGTTGACACTTAAAGCACCTCATTGGCTGTGGGACAAATGCCCGCACATCCAAACGGTGAATCCCTGCTCTTATCTTTTCCGGCAAAGTAGGCCGGTTGAAAGTGAGGACATGAGAAGCTGAGGGTAAAACCTCACCGTTCCTTCTCATGTTCAGTCGACGGCACTCTATTTCTCCTTGTGCTGCCAGTTCCTCTACAATCTCTTGCTCCGAAAAATTTAAAAGATCCCGACAGACCACAACACCCCTTGAGGTGTTGAGCGTGCCGTGGGGATCAACACGTACAACTAGTTCTCCAATTTTCTTCAGTCCTAGAATCTTCTGAGACTGTATATCATTAACAGTCTCTACATGAAGTCCCGTGAAAGTTTTTCTTATTTCTTTGACAGGGCCTCCAGCACATTTGTTTATTTGTCGAGCGATGAGGAAAGGACTCACCTTCGAGAAATTACCTTCTTCCTTAGTGATACCAAATACTTAGGTTATGGAATGCTGCTCTTGAAAAAAGCTTTCTGCAAGCTTTTCCTAGCCTCAATCTCAATCCTTCTGGTTTCTGCACTCTTTCGGCGTTTCGCCTCAGGCGAAACGGCCGGTTCTAAACGAGGGTGTTTACGTGAACCCTCTGCCACGTTAGTTTGTTCGGGAATATTCATGAACATTGATCCCTTCTGTAGCAAGGCTAGCCGCCGGGGTACACCCCCACTCCAGGGCTACTAACCTTGGAGGTCCGATCCGGTATTCCGGTGGAACCGGCATATGTCCTGGCAGAGAGCGGATCCGCAGTCTCTGCACTGACTCCAGGCTCCTACTCACCGAAGCTTTTAGAGCTCCCATGCACCGACATACATGGGCACCATTGCTACATGCTTGCCATCGCAGGGGGCATGTGGACAACGGAAGGGTCTCCGTTACACCTGCAATAACATTGACCCTGGCCGCCACATCGCCAGCTCTAAGTTTGGTATATGTCCACTTCCTAATCAATAAATTGTTCATATCCTGCAGGTAGCCGAAAAATCCAATCCATGTGAGGACCTGAAGGTGGAAACAAGTCAAAAGAAAAGCATATCCGAGGAATTTACTCGGAGCCCCGTTAGCCAGCTATATGTATTGTACATAAGTACGGCTGTTGCCGTCCTGGACGTGGAACGTAGATGTTGTGTTCCGGACGTGGGGATTACCTACCTCAGGGCATTATTATTATTATTATTATATTTAAAATTTTAAATAATTAACATCATTGGATTCCGACGAAAAAGAAGAAAATATATAAGTAAATAAAATTTAAAAACTAAGGAAAAACGAAGAAATAATAATAAACATATTAAATAAATGTTTCTTAAAGAAACGTGTATTTTATTCTAATAATTTTTCTTAACTGGACGTGTCCGTAAATATAACTGCACGATAGACATGGGGTAGGATTTGGTTAATATTATTTTTTTGTGATTTTTCGTGCATCGACTACTCTAGTCATTAGCCCTCATTCCCAGGTAAAAAAACTTTCTTTATTCTGTGATAAAAAACACTGTAAAACTAGTGTATATTACATTAGTTATAAAAAAAAACTATTTTCATAAAAAACTAACAGAAATGAACTTGTCAAAGGATTTAAAAAAAACTTCAAAAAGGAAACACAATGGGGGTAATGAGCCTTTGTCACTACTTAAAAACATGCAGTCCCTTTCTAATTAAATATCAACAGTAGCTTAACATCTGCAACGTCATATAATATTAAAACTCATTCTCTCATTAAAATTTTTCACAAAGTCAATAAATTTTTTTTTAATATTCTATTACCTAGGTTTACACTTAGTCCATCCTTTTATGGTTCTTTTTTCCATCTTTCTGAAAGTCTGAATGTCGAATTTGAATATTTCTGATTATCCTTTCATTCTGAACTACCGCAGTAAATTACGGAGGATCTTACTGCCGGGATCAGATGATAAATGGTCTGATGGTGCGGACAGCAGTGCATCAGAGTCAAGACTCTTGAATTTCCCCGTGTAGCGCGTTGGGCGGCTGAAGTGCTCGCTCTTTCACTTAAAGGCATCCAACCTTAAAGGCATCCAAGACGGTTGGATACCGTCTTATGTCGCCCTGCATTCTCCTTTTCTAATATTTTTATTTCTCTTTCCTCATTTCCCCGAATGGGAATCTTTTCAATTTCAACTTTAGTTTCAGGCTTCTTCTGCAGTTTACTTTCAATTGCCTTCACCTCACAACTGGGCAAAGACTCGCTCCTCGTGTAGATGAACGATTTTATTTAATCACGTCTATTTTTATCTTTAAAGGCTTGGGGCTTTTATCCGTAATTGGTCAATTCTTCATCTTCTGATTAGTGATCTCTTCAACTAAATTTGATAAGGCTGGAACCTGTTCAGTTATCACGCTCTTCCGTTTGAAGGAGACTGCGGAGCGGCAGCAACCTATGTATAATATGTAACTTTTAACGATCTGCTATGAACGAATTTTCAGTCTTCAAACTAGCTGACCTTTTGAATTGTTTTTACATTTTCAGAAATGAGCGTATTATGTATTATAAATGGGGAAATTAAACTGAAATTGCAAAAAACGTTCTATTTTCATACGCACAAATATTATTGATTTCAAAGCATCAATAAAAGGTGGATTTTCGGGAATTTATTGCAAAGTGAGTTTTAATAAAAGACAAGATTATTTAATTATTATATTTTCAATTTTTAAGCTTTCAGTTTCTTTTAAATAAATGTATATCGAAAAAATTAAATTACAGTGATAAGTATACGTAATTCATTGTGATAGTCAGACACCTGTTATGTACTACCCAATTATCAGCACGGTTACACAAAAAAGGTGATTTGTTGTAAATCAGTCAACTTTTTTTTTCACAGTATCACTCAAAACTCATTCATTGAAAGTATATTTTCTTACACTCTTACTGAAAAAAATAATTTCTCTATGTTTAGTATTTATATGCAGATTATCAGTATAGAATAAGTGCTGAAAATTGTTTATTTTTTTGTCAAATATATGATGCTCGGCTGATAAATTTTGCTTACCAGCATGCTAGATGGAAACAAAAGGTACTATCGTGTTGGGCGTAGCAGCACGTGATACCTAAAATCACCCCTGTACAAACCTGCGGTAATTCATTGAAATCCGTTTATCAGTTTGTTTTCAATAGCAGTTAAAATGGAGTGGAGTACGGCCAATGTGTTAACATGGATAAAACAGCCCGCGGTGATCGAATTTTTAATGGAAAGAAATTGTGAATCCTACGGATTTTTTTATCATTTAAAAGCGGTTTACGGTAGTGAAACTGCTGGCAGGAGTACTGTGAATAGGTGCGCGTTATTTATTCCGCTGTGATAAATTTTGGAAAGCTATTTTTAATTTTGTACGAAACCTGATGTTTTCTTTTACAAACGCTCCAGTTTTTGTAAAAGAATACACTGATACCAACTTTATTTTCTGAATAAATTTTTGGAAGTTAATGTACAAAGAAAAATATCAATATTCGATGAGGTTCTATGCAATAATGTATCGGAAAATTGTTTGCTAAGCTTATGAGATCTAGTAGATACTGTGGTAAACTGCAACATACACTGAAACCGAGTGATTGGAAAGAGAACAGTTAGTGTTATATAAGGAAATAAATAATGCTAATGAAAGCAGAAAAAAGGAAAATAAAGTTAAAATAAAATAGCATATTGGAAACATATCTAAAAAAGGAATTAAAATCAGCAAGTCTGTGCTACTTAGTAAATGAACATGTTCATAAATTACAGTATATTTAGAAAGGATAATCGTTTGTTTAATAATTATTTTTATATATAAAAATGGATGCTCTATTTATAGAAAAAAAATTTATTTGAGGATTTTTTTTGTTTCAAATTTAATAGATATTTTAACGATTGATTACCGGTTATTCTAGCTTACTTATTTATTTTATAAACTATCTACCTACTGATATTCAATCATAATTAATACTCATTATATTTATTTTATAATAAGAATAACAAATGAAGTTTTATACCATGGAATGATTGCTAACATCACCGGAATTTTAAATCTGTGCCTTTTAAATAAACGTCAAAATGCTACCATTCCGCTAAAAAAGTTGATAAAGTTACGATCTGGCAAAATATAGCATAACTTTCCCGGCTATTAATATTAAAAATTAAAATAGTTAGAGCTAAAAAAAAGAAAAATATATTTTCTACAGAAGGGGAATAAATTTTAATAAAACTTTTTCTAAAAATATTTATGTATAAGTTAAGCTTAACAAATTTACTTAAGTAAAGTTTTTTTCCAAATCTAACACTCCCTTTCAATTAAAACTAATATAAGAAAAATGATCTTCATCAAAAGGTTTCTGCATTTTGGGTCCGGGCTTTACAATTTAAAAAAAAATTGTAGGCATTTCTTGATAATTTTAATTATGAAGGATATATATATATATATATATACATATAAAAAACTCTTTTAACAGAAGTCAGATAGAACAAATGAATAAACAAAATGTTTTAAATTTAAAAGGTGAGGAGTAATTTTTTTGGTTGTTTGTATATGCATTTTAGATAAGAAATTTTCTCTAAAGAAATTCTCTCTAAAATGCCGCTGAAGAAAATCGAAATTATTTTTTCGTATTATCTCACCACCACCCCTTTACAAATTTAAAAAACAAATAATTTGATCAATTTCCCATATTCATTTTAGCATTATATTTTAGGTAAATTTGGAGAAAATTGGTTTGGTCAATCCTGAGATATTAGACAAAAACCAGTACGACACATACGTAAATAGACGGTTACGAGCATAGGTATGTATGTTCTTTTGGTGTAGATGAACTATTTTGACTGATTTGAACTAGTTTGATGAAACGTAAAGATTTACAAAAAATCCCACTCCCAATTTTGACATAATTACCATAATTTCCCGTTTAATGTAGATATTCTAGTTATATTCGCCCATTAAGTAATAAACCTGTAACTGAACAAATTAACTTTTCCGTAAACTGAATTACTAAGTTATTAAATTTTGATGTAGTTTCTACGAGCGTTATATGACAGAATTTGTAAGATATTTCATAATAATACTTTTTTTACCTAAGTTTTGTTAAATTTACAATATTTTTCAGTTTACTGTAACCACAAGTATATTTGAATCCAAAAAAAAAAAAATATTTCAGTGCTTGAAAGCAAAAATGTTTCATGGAAGCCGCTACCTGCAGAGACGGGTTTCCATTAAAATCACTCAAAAAATGTATATTTATAGACATGTATGAATATATATAGATATATTACACAACGTACACAAATATATACTAAAAATAAATAAGTACATACGAGATGAGTAAAACGAACATTGTTAAAGTTCAGAATATAAAAAGCAAAGAAAATACCAAATGATAGATATCACACAAAAAATATCTAATCACACAAAGAAACAGTAAAACAAATCAAAGAACGAACAAAAGTAATTGGAAAAATGAAGAAGTGGAAGAATTTTAACGATGCACAAAACCCTAGGGAAGCCGATTCACCACAAATATCGGAAAACTTTTAAATATATTATATGAAGTCACTTTAGGCACCTAATGTCCTCTCTGTTATACGGGAGATTAACCGCCAGCCATTTCACATGTTTACTCAGTCTCATTTCGTATCTTATCTCGTATCGCTGTATCTCCTCTCGACCGGTTGGTAGTCCCAGATAATCATGTATTATGTACGATAATCATGTATGCTCTTTTTCGCAAATCTCGGCGTTACTGCTTTATTTCTCAGTAGTTTGTTCTGGAATATCGTTCTTGTCGTTACTCTCTTTTGTCGTACTTCATAGTTGGATTCCGAAGGTCCAAATTGGTCTCAGGATCGCTGAGTACAGCAGTTGCTTGTAAGCTAATGTTAGTTGCACCCCAGCCTAGCAACCAGTATATCTCACTGAAATTAATTTTAAGCTGCGTCTTTTTCTCCTTGATATGAATCCTCCACATCAGTAGGCAATCCAGATGCAGTCCTAGGTATCGCAGGCTGTTATCATACAGCATGGAAACGCCATTAAGTTGAACTCGCGGGCAGTAATCCCTCCTCATCTCAAACGTTACATGCGTTGACTTTGCCGGATTAGCCTTTATCTTCCATTTAGCTAGTCATTCATTAATTAGATCCAACACACTTTACAGTTTAATAGAAATTACGATAGGGTCAGCATCCACAACCAGGATCACAGTGTCATCCTCAAACGACAAACTTGTGATCTCCTTTGAAGTTCGGAGATCCGCAGTGAAGACCAAATATATAACTGGTCCCAGAACTCAGCCCTGAATCGAGTGTTCCCTGCGGAACACCCGATTTAGTCTCAAAGAATTCAAACAAGTCGTGATTGTACTTCACCTGAGATAAAAGTCCATATAGCAGTGTAGAATCAACTAGTACGCTTCAGGAAGGTTCCTTTACAATTTATAAAGCAGGCCAAGACCCCAGACGTTATTAAAGGCCTGCTGAACATCGAAAAACTACAGCCTATCAATTCATTTTCACTTCTAGGTACTTACTAATAACGTTGAAAATCCTGTATGTTCCTGTGATTGCTGAGTGAGCATTTCTGAAGCCGAACTGTTTATCAGGAATAATACGCTCTTCCTTCAAAATCGATCATAGCTTCAGAGGAAGTAATCATTCAAATACTTTTGATAGAATAGGTAACAGGCTATTGGCCTGTGTGAAGCTACAGCCTGTATCGGGACCATTACCATTGTATCGGGAAGAATGCCATTAAAGAGACGTGTTATAAAATGCACTTTATTAGTTATCAAGTCATTCCCGGAAGTTTTCTTTGAATTTCCTTCTCCCTTGTTTATTCGCAGAACCTCTGCTAACAAAAAAGGTTTCACAAGAAGACTGATAGGAACAGGAAGAAAGGGCTACTCAGGAATTCGATTATTTCTTACTTACCAGCCTTACTTACCAGCTGTTAGGCTGTTGATGTAAAAAGAATACGTCAGTTTTCTCACTGTCGCTTCGACCCCAAACCCATCCAACGTTTTCAAAGGTGGGAAAAATGGTGGTGGTCTAATGAATTACTTCTTGGTCTTCCTGAAGTTTCTAAATGTCTCTTATTTAATAGACCTCAGCAGCGTTTTTACTCTAAGAGCAGCCATGTTTAAAGATGTTCTATCCTCAGACCTTCTGTAATATTTGTCCTCTTTCTATGTTTCCTGTTGGTAGAAATAAGATCCGTAACCACCATCCGGTAGGTCGTACCTCCCTGTCCACCGTGTCTATCCTATGTTATCACCGCCAAGCTGTTTTTTATACAATTGCTTTCAGAGTAACTCGATATCTATAATAGCATTACTTTTTAACCGAATAGGTACACTAGTTTCTCATCGCTCCAACTCTGAAAGAAGCCGCGTCGGCCCTGTTATTATATAGGATAGGCGGTTTTGTTTTATTTCCTACTACCGTGCTGAATGATCAGACGTCGAACGTCGAATCATAGTTATTCCTAACTTCATTGTACATCGGTGACAAAAATGTCTAACAAATATGGGAACTTCGTTGGTTCCAACGACCAGTATATGGGTTGCATCCCAGAGATTAAATTCAGGTGCATGTTGGTAATGTATTTCCTTAAAGTTCTCCCCCGAGTAGTAATGACCTGGGAGCCCCTGAGACGATGTTCTGCGTTCCAACCACTCCTGCTATAAAACGGATACCCAGCAACGAAAGGAATTCAGAGAATAAATCTTCTATGAACACATGGCGAAAAGGACAGTAGAATGCAGATAATCTTCTTAAAGGTCCAACCCCGAAAATGAACTCAATCGAGGTTGCCTTTATGTGGTCGGTTCTTTACTCCAGTAGTAAATGACACTTTATACTACCTTTGACGAGTATTGCACTACCCAATTGCGCCCTATCATCTGGATGTTTAGGATTGTAAACCGAGTATCTCCTGAGGAGAAAATACGGTCAATAAGTGCGTTTCAGAGATTAATATGGCATCCAATGATTCGATCAACATCAATTCTTATAGTTCCTGACGTCGATAAGCGAGGCCATTCACATTCCAGATTGCAATCCTAAGAAATCTAGCCATCAACAGATTTTGGCAATCACTTGGTGAGTAGGCTTATCAAGTTACCTATTTGCAGTACTAGGAACTCTAAATTAGATGTTAACTTCTTCAGTTTGTCTTCTAGCAGAGTTGCAAATATATCGCTCAACAGCCGCAGCATATGTTTTTGGACGAGTGTTTGATTTGTTGTTTAGATTCCAAGTTTTATCTTGACCTAATGTAGGGAAGTTGTCGTTGCCCAAGTCTAACGTGGCTCGTTTATCCCGATTCTGTTGCGGATTGGCTGTCCTCGTAACATGATGTTCCTTCTGGCTCGGCTTCCTCTGTAAGTTTTCTTTATACAACCCACACCTTTTGTAGTTAGCAGGGTGGTCTTATTGGCAGACAGCATATGTTGCTGGGGTATTTCTGTCCTGTCTATGACAATTCGAAGTTCTATGGCTTGTGCACACCAAACTCAGCAATAAGACCGCACCCAATTATATTTTTTTGTGTCCATACTTCTTGACCTCGGTCGGGATCGGGTAGTGCAGATTCCTCAGCATTAGTCGGAACGCCCTTTTGTTCTTTCTCATGAATATGTGCCCAATTAATTCTTGCACGCATCAAATCAATAATTTTTTCGTAAGTCTCAACATCCTTCAAGATTACTCGTAGTTGCTTAGCGTTACTTACCCTTATGCAGTAGTCAACCAATTATTTGGAGCTTAATATAGTTCTCACGGCTACCTTCAATGATGGCCTTCCTCCAGCGAGAGGTTTTCTTATTTATTAGACAGAGGAAAATTATTTGCGGCGTCTTTAAAAATCGCAACTTTGGAATACCGAGTACTGAAATTGTTTGCTACGGCAGGAAAGCAGTGTGAGAATCAGTAATCACAGCATCGGTTTCGCTTTCAAATATATGACCCATATCGAACGTTAAAATATCCCTGATTAATTTTCAGTACGAAAGCTTCCTGGAGTCTAAGACACCAACGATTCACGCTTTCTATCAGGTACGAAATTAGCACCACTGGTAGTCTCATTTCCATCATCTTAAATAGCTGACAGCTGACCCGTGATCCCACCCGCTATCGCAGGCTATAGGTTAACCTGCGTAATCGTTTAAGACTGATTAAAAAAAAAATCTTTATTAAGAGTCAAAAAATAGTTCTATAATACAATACCCTTTTAAGCTCGCAAGATATCAATCCACAGAAACGATACACTGTTTATCTTGTAATAAAAACTCAAAAATCACTGAATATTAAATAAATGCAATTTCTAACAAAAACAGCTGTTGAACGTAAAACATTTTCTAAAATTTTTTATCTAAATTATTGCTGCTTTATTACAAATAGAATAAAGTGTTTTTATCACTACTTTTTGGTAATTTAATAATAGTTAGACACATCTATATAAACATTATATTTTATTATATAGATTTTTCAGTTGCCTCTTATTTTTTGAAAATTATATTCCACTTTATGAATTATTGAATCGAAAACATAATCTAATAAAAAAAGAACAATGCATAAATTATACAAATTTGACGATTATGGCGTGTAAAAGATTTTTCACATTCTACAAAGATTTTTCGTTGTTTTCCTGGAAGCTGCTCACATTTTTTGGTTAGAAAGAATGCAAAAAAACTAACAATTATTTTTATTGAGCAAAGAACGGAGCATAATGTTTTAAAAATCTAACGTATTAATATTTAAATATTTTCTTTTGAAATTTTGTGATAAAAAATATGAATATTTAATATGTTTCTTAGTTGCAGTTTTATGATATTCCATTTATTTCTCTTATCTAGTTTTAGAAATTAATCTATTTTAATTATTTTTTATCCTATGTAAATTGTTAAATAGTTAGAGTTGATCGTTTATATTTTTTTGTGAAAAAATGTACAATACTATCTAGAGAGGTAGTTCCATGCTGTTGAATGTTCCACAATATGTAACTGGTTTTGTTTTTAATAAAATTAGATAGGTTATTCAGTAAAACTCAAACAATATTACTTAAATGTCAATAACAAAATCAGTGAGCACCGTATCAAATAGCAAATGGAGCAGAAAATTATTTGATGATCACCTATTCAAGCTAAACTGAATTTTAATAATTAGTTGAACATATTATGAAACTATATATGGGCTAGTAATTATGACAATAAGCTTATTAATACTACTAGTACAAAACTGATGATGAAATGCGAAATTAGAGTCTCAAATGTTTAATTACGTAGATGTCATTTACACAGACTTCAACCATACAAGAGGGTATGCTACATACCTATATATAATTTAATCAAAGGGTAGCATATTAATCGTCCTCCGTCCGCCGCTTTGAGTAGTAGCCAAATTTAATTTCATAAACTACTACATTCAATTCACGATAAAAACATTGTTGTTGTTAGATTCTGCTTATTATGTGTTTACATGAATATTAATATAACTACTGTAATTTTCTATAGTTTATTTTTCGGGATAGTAAGTTATGGTTCTATTGAAAGCATAATGTAATATATATTTTACTTCAATTATTTCTGCTTGTACACATTACGATCAGCCTGACGGCTGATTGTATCTATCTAATACTTACGTAGACATTCTGTAAAGCCTAGATATCAATAACGTCCATTTACCTTCAAACAAGCTTAAAGCAAAGAATGCCATGATCCCTTCTTCTTTGAATTGTAAAAACTAATTAAAGATAATACAATTGAAGTTAAAATAATACTTTAAAGAATGATTTTTTTACCGTGTTCTATTTGATAAATATAAGTCGCTATAATTATGGCCGAGACAACTTTTTCTTTAACAGTAAGTGTAGCCTTAGTTAAAGGTAGTCATTACATTTTTATTTTGAATTATCCTTTCAGATTTCCTTGAATTCATTTCAACCGATTATAGAACATTCTTTATAGAAGTCTTAAAACATGTAAGTCGAATAATTTGACTTAAAATGGTGTAATGATAAATTGATATTTATTTAGAAGTTAATAAATTAAGAGCGGAAAAATTTGTAATACAGGCAGAATAATCACAAACAATAGATTAATAAAGAAAGATATCCAAAGAAAATTAGCACAGCGTAGGAGACCATTCGTATAGAAAACGTCTGCGAGTAGGTATATCAAACAGCTCTACGAATTAAAAAGAAATTTTTTGAAATACTGTATTTGTATGAACTGTAGTGCTTTATAACTTTTATGAAACCATAACAAAAGGAAAGAATGAAAGGAAGAAAATTAAGATTTTTCTATAATAGAGATAAGGTAGATGATTAAAGTAAGAATTGAAGAGTTTTTAAGACGAATTCAAAAAAGTTTATGACAGAATTTTATAAGAACTTCTACATCAAGGTTTAATTAACTTGAAATTAAGATTAAATAAAGGTTAAAAAAAAATTAAGATAAATATAAAATTACAATACTGAAAACAGATAATTGAAGATGTAAGTTATAGGAAAGAAAAATTCTGTAAAAAAAAAGTAAGTTTAATATCAAAAATTAGTCGTGCATGGTAACAGGTAAAAAAATACTGAAAATCAATTTTATCAGAAAATAATTATACCATAAAATTATTAAAAGTTCTAATATTTATATTTGTTGCTATTATACCTTACTTAACAGATTATTTTAAACTTCAGTATGTCTTCTGAGATTCCGAGATAGAACATTGTTTCCTAAGAAAATATTTTTTTTTAAAAACATTTTTTTATACTCGTTTAATAAAGACAGAAAGGGAATCTATACTCCTACAATTTACAAGGATATATTTTCTGTAATCTATCTGAGATTTTAACCAAAATATGTGGTTTCAAACTATGTGGGTGTTAATATTTACTCATAACAAAAAACCTATGGATCTTAGGGGTTTTATTTTGATTGATTTTTTTTTTGTGATAGTTGAGATTAATTTTGATTTAAAACGTGACAAACAAAAATTTTTTTCAATAAAGTCTTAATAGTTTTTTTATCAAATGTGGAACATATATTCTTATTATTAATTCCTATATCATCTTTTACGATGCTTAAACCACTTAAGAATAGCTGTTTATTCAATAAAAGGAACATACAAAATGAAGATAATTTGACTAATCGTATATATTGCTCGGCACGTAACGAAATAATTTAAAGAAAATTGTTATTTTAAATAAGGTATTGAACTTTAATTGATAAATTTTACACAAATCATTACGTAAGTTATTCTATTCTCAAATATGAAATACTTAATGCACTAAATTATATATATATATATATGCATGAAAAAGAAAAATATTCACAAAACGTTTACTACAATTTTAAATCGCTATAATAACAATTAGTTTTCCTATTTAAACAAAAATTAATTGCTTAATAGCTGCATTTCTCTGCATCCAAACAATAGAACATATCTATAAATACGTTATAAAATACGTATATATGATATTACTGGACTCGTAATATCATAATTACTTTTTTAATTAGTCGTAATAAGTTTTATTTTATTATTTTCTAATTGGTAAAAAACTTACTTATTTTGTATAAAAATATTAAAGAAAAAGTAAATGATAAATGAAAATATCAAGGAATAAATTCATAACTCATTGAATAATAAATCATTAAAAAAGTATGCAAATTTCGGGTTTAAAATTGTAAATATGTACAGTTACATCAAACTGCTGCAAAATATAACGATAAAGTAAATTTATACATAAATTTTAGAGTAGTAAAAACAACAGAATATTCCCGATAGATTTTATGGTACGTAAAGGCATTTTGAAAGCAGACTTTTATGCGTTTCCATGAAAATCAATCATGAATTTACATGTATATAGATTGGTTTATGCACAAATGTATCTGGTCGAATCTTCTCAAATTGATTCGGACAGGTGGGCTCATCCCCGGAGGTTTAAAATACTGGTGGAATGAGGAAATCGCGCTATATTTTTTGAGAAACCCAATCAACGTGTCGAAACTAAATTTACGTAGAACGGATTGAAACATTTTTAACATCCCAGGAGAAATCTATGTTTACTAACTAACGAAAAATTTTCTATAATTTTACTACAAAAAAATTATATAGTACGATATAATTAATCATTAATAAATTATTATGAATTTATTTTTACCCAATGATCATAAATAATCAGTAGAATAAAGCAGGTTTTAGATGACTAGTTATCATAAGTTTATTTTTTTTAAATTTTAAATAAAAGGCGCTATAAAAATCTTAGAGAAACCTTGAAATTAACTAATTACTAATTTTACTTATATTTTTAAATAATAATAATAATTAATATTATTTGTTTTTAAATATTTACCAAAAAAGTGGAGAATAGTAGCCATAAACATACCTGAAAAAAAAAGATAATATGTATTACGTGAAATATATCTATAATTTAATTGTCACATCCTAATAAACCACAAAAAAGTCTAAAAATTAATACTGAATACATAAGCTTTCACATGCTCAGAAAAGTAATTTCTTTACAATGATCTTTCCGAAATAATTAGTCGATTTCTGCTTCAGCTGAATTTCCAGTAGCACTTCAAAAAATGGTTCACGTAATCAGTTCCGAAACATCTTTATGTTAGATTCCTTTTATTTTTAAACAATCAGATATCATCATTTTTAATAATTTTAAAGTGCAATCTCTTTTTGCAGCGCATTCAAAATATGATTGTTTTTGTTAAAAAATTTCCCAATGATTTAATATCGTTAATGATTGATTTTATATTGTATATAAATCATTATTTTTGTATTTAAAATACTTAACTGCATTAATTTTGCTGTTAAAAAAATAAATGTTTGATTAATTAAATCTGTGATCAATGATGCCATGATTTGCAATAAAATTTATTTTAGAAAAAATGATTTTTGCAAAATAAATTAAAAAATATACTTTAGAAATAATTCCCCAAAAAAAATTACTACACATGGGTGTACATGGGCTAACTATGGGTATTTTCTGATTCACGGCTTACACACAGAACTTATTTTAAGATAATCATTTTATTTAAATGTAATATCTTTTTCGTTTATTTTATTCAATGATTCTAAATAAAGCGCGCGCGCAAACCGTATTTAATTCACGCTAGTGTGGTGCTACTAACGGCGATGGTCGGCACTAATTAAACTAATTAATTTCACAACTTACATAGAATAAATTTCGCTTGTACAAATTTCAGAGCTGGTGAAGCCCCCAGGCTTAACACACCAGATACCGAGTCAACCAGGCGATCGAGCTTGAGACCTAGTCAGACCCAGTTACTTTTTTACACTTTAAATATTATTCATTACATTTAACTCTACCGCTCACCTGTGACGTCACAACATAGCAGTCGACTACAACAGCTGTACGTCAGTGCTATCAACCTTTGAATTATTAACTAAATTAAATGAAATAATTAATTAGTATTTAAAGTGTAAAAAATAATTTTCTTGGAAACTCCGAGGAATTTCAAATTTCCCGGTTCAATGGTACAAGAGAAAAGGAAATTTCCCACAGGCAAAAAGGGAAATTGCAAGATGGCGGACTGCGACAATAGTGCTCCTTATGGTGAAAGGAGATAGTGTTAAGCCGTATGCCCACTTTGTCACTACTTTAGAGCTCTTTTTTATGTGTGTGAAAATGCGATTTTGCTTCTTTTTTTTCCAAGTATTCCAAGTATTTTCTAATTGTTACAAATGTGCCTAAGAAAAATATGACCTTAATTAAGCGAAATCTGGAGATATTGCGAGTGACCTTGCTCTGTAGCCTCATCCCCTTGACCTTTTATATTGAAAATTTAATGGTATCAATGCCCTATATATAGAAAAAATCTGAACAAGTTTGGTCAAAGTCGGTCTAGTAGTTCTAGAAAAATAAGGTAATTTAGAAACTGAACACACACACATACAAACATTAAGATCCGGAAAATTTCCCTCCGGTTGTATGGGTTCTTTAGGTGTCAGAACATCAAATTCTGGTGATAACCGCGTCTGCTAAAATTGGACCGATTACAATAATTTCCCTTCTAGAACTGCAGCTCTGCTGTAGCGCTATCTAGTCAGACAAGTAAAAGGAGAATGTTTTTTCATTAAATTCTATTGTATACCGAAACAAAGTTTTTTCTATATACAGTACGTTATTTTTAAATATGAAGTATCTGGAGTTCAACATCAAATTAAACGACCTAAAAAAATTTATTTTGTAAACCTTAACATTATTATAAACAAATCACAACGAAGATTTAAAAATTAAAAAAATCTGATGTGGGCACCCCATGACTTCCTTGTACGGCTATTAAATTAAATATACACACATTTAAATGAAAAATAACATTTTTCATTAATAATTTCTGATACTTTTTGTCTGTTATTGAATTATTATTGTAATTTTATTTTACAAATAGAGGTTAATAATTACTAATAATTCAATACATCTAAATTAAAAAAAAATAATAATAATAAAGGAGATGAATTCGGATTTGACCCGATGTACCTTCCTCTTGTAAGATCAAATATTTAATTAATTGAAATTTTATTTGGCTATAGTTCTGGAAAAAATAAAAATAAATACCGCTTATGACACATCGTTGAAAAGCTCTCAAAGAGGACTTATTACTGCGGTTATGAAAAAGCCCAAAATCCAATTTTTTTTTGGTTTTGGGCTTTTTTGGACACTTTTGGTTCAGTCGATTGCAATCAGAGGGAGGTGTACACCTAGATGTTACAACAGTCCTAAATACAAAATTTCAACATCCTACGGCTAATCGTTTTCGAGTTATGCGACATACGTACGTACAGTTGTCACGCCGAAACTAGTCAAATTGGATTCAGAGATGGTCAAAATGGCTATTTCCGTTGAAATCTGAAAACCGAAATTTTCCTCCAACATAATACTTCCTTTACTTCGTACAACAAAGTAAAACATATAGAATTTCATACAAATATAAAATAAAACTTCAGAAAAATAAAAACTGATCTATATGTATAATGATTAAAAATCTGTATTTATAATTACATATTGGACAAAATAATTTTGCGGTAAAATAATAAATTTGAATTTTGTGTGCATTCAGTTTTTTTGTAAATCTCCTGGGTAGCGCTTCAGTTTTTCAAACCCGGGTCCTTGGTTTGAAATCTGGTCAGGCATAGCATTTTTCATGATCACAAAATTTCATTTTCATATTCCCACGTACAAGCTTCATGCTTAAGATTCATTGATTAATTAAGAAATTTTTAAGGATTAGATTTATGTTGTAGAGCGTGATTTCCTGTTTAAAAAAAAATTCATTGACTAATAATTGAAAAGTGTGGAAAGTTTCTCTTTAAAATATTTTAATCAAATAGTGTAAGAATCTGTACCTGTTGTTAGAAAAGGGGGTATCAACCCCTTTTAAGAATATTTGAAATTATTGCTTATAAATTTTGTATAGTAAATTACAAATTGGTAGGAATTGTACTGGCGACTGGCGCTTCAGTGTTATTTTCTTTAGAAGAATTAATTTAATTTCGCTTAATTTAAAAAGAGGTTGAAAACCACTGTTAGAATAAAATGAGTGTTCGACGCTTAGTCTTTATGACTTAACTAACAGTCATTTTGCTGCTTAATATGTTTATTGAAATATGATAATCTATTTGGTTATCGGATGAGCTTCCTTTAAACATTAATTCGTAGTATTCATTTATTATTTAAATTATGTTGTCATATGTCCAGTCATATGATCTGATTGTTTATCCTTCATATCAATATATAAAAAATTATATACCACGTTCATAATGGAAGGACAGGAGAAGAGGTCGTTGAATAGCAAACGAATGTTAAAATTGTAAACAACTTCAAATTCAACATAAAATAATCAAACCGAACTGAATAATATTAATAAAACAATTACTAAAAGGAATTGACTATAATTTTATTTTCTTAAAATCAGAATCACAACTGATACATTATACTGTAACATTTAAAAAAAAAAAATACATTATCACCAACAAAAAATCGTGCTACACAAAATGAAAAGTACAGTTATTAAATATTTTTAAAGTTGATTTACCAAGATTGAAGTAAACTATGTTTAAAATTACATACATTTAAATTTAAATTAAACAAGTTAAGAAAGTTAGCTCCTTAGAATAATAAATCCCTCTGAAGATAAATTACGATTATATTTTTATTCCACTAATAAATTAATTTTAAATATTTTAGGGCATTGTAATCTTAATAGAGAACAAACTTTAAAGTAAAATTTCCAATAGTTTTCTTGTTTCCGTCATACATTTTAATAAGAATATTATCGTAACTTTAGATATAAAAAAGCAACAAGAAAAAAGAAACCGTAATTACAGTTATTTTAAACAAGTTTTAGTTCCAATTTAAAAAAAAAAAAATAATCACAATTTAAACTACTGTAGATTCTAAAATTAAATTTGCATACAAATGTTCTCATTAAAAAAACAAAGTTAATTTTGCAATTATAATCATGAATTTTAATTTCTTTAGTGTGATTCAATAACTGGAGGTGAAACACACTGCCTGGAAGAACACTAATACAGAAAACTTCACGCTAAAAAAGATAAGCGATGATAAAACTGAATGAGAATACTTTTTAAGGGGTAAATATCATGATAAATGGGTAATAATTTTATTAAATAAATACCATTAAATTTATTACTAACCTTATAAATTCTGTGAAACAGGTCATAAAAATTATTATCTGTAGGTTAAATAAACCGTTATCAATGATTTTTTTAATTTTTTGTTTTTCTAGTAGTACATTGTATGAGTATTAAATTATACTTTTAATTGTTTTAATCATTAGGTAAAGAGTTTAATCATCAACCTTTAATATTGTACCAAAGCAAATAAAGAATTGCTGTTATGTTCGAAAAAATATTGTGAGTTGCTATTGCCAACGAAACCATTCGTCGTGCGCATGGCTGGTTGCAGGATAGAGGGTTGACATCTCCCCGGGCAAGACATCATTCCTATGTCCGGCAGGTAGGCGCCCCTTACCTCTACTAAGTTTAAGGTTGGTAACACTCTTATATTTCAGGTGGAGGCTGCGAAATATTTAGGTTTGTGGCTGGAGGATCATCGTCGCTCCTTCACCGTGCATGTCCGGGAGGTATTAGAGAAGACAGAGGCGATGGTGACTGCCTTGAGTAGGTGGTTAAGAAATGTGGCCGACCGTCGGGCCTCCAAGCGGGCGCTTTCTGGTAATGTGATCAACTTGGTACTATTACATAGTGTTGAGGTCTGCTCGCCGGCCCTGAGGAGCGATAGAAATAGACGCCTGCTTGAGAACGTGCAGAGGAGATAGCTCTCCGCATAGTAACTGTATACTCTTCTGTCTCCACTGATACGGTGCTGCTTATTGTGGGGTCCCCCCGTTTCAGCAGCTTCCACCATGCGGATTGGGCTTCTCCAAGGGGCTGGTAAGACTGAGATGCAAGATCAGATGTTCCAAGCTTGGTAGGCTCGTTGGGATCGTTCCTTCACTGGGCGATGGGCTCACCGCCTGATTCTACAGGTGAAGCCATGGGTCAGCCGTAGGTTTGGCGAGATCTCCTATTGGTTAACCCAGCTCCTGTCTGGCCACGGCGTGTTCCGGGTATATTTGATTGCACGACAGCGGGCTGATGATGTCGTGTTTGCCTGTCGGACCTGGGACAGGGAGCGCTTGCAGTGTGAATTGATTACTGGGCTACTTACGGTGGAGAGTATCATGGGCCGTATGTTGGCGAATGATGGAATTCCGTGCTATACCTGACTTTATCACACGGGTCCTTCAACAGAAGGATAGGGCTGCTAGGGAAACGAGGGGATGAGGAACAGCTCCCTGCTGAGCTGCTAATCGTTTGTGCATACATAGATGGGTAGCAGTGATGAGGCACGGGGACTCTCTCGTCTTCTTGTAGAAAAGACCGTAGTTCCGGCGAAAATGCTTCTTTGGGTGTTCTCGTTTGAGGCAAAAGGCATAAAGACAGAGTCACGGTCCTAGGGTGGGGCAACAGGAACGACATAGTCGGGCCTGGTAACCCTACTCTGGGAGTTAGAAGCAGGCATTAGTAGATAAGATCCAGTCGGCTTATAAAAGGACATTCCACCGGATTGTTTTATGCTTCAATGTGGAATCCGATTCGGGGAAAGAAAAAATAAATAATTTAGTTACGTACATAAGGTATATGTTTTTTATTTACACAGCCTAATACTAGATACTACAAACAACGATTCAAATTTATTTATAATAAAAGCCTAATTGGTAATCAAATATAGCGGTAAAAATGTTAGCCCATTTGATTGAGACAAAGAAGAAAACTCTCGTTTTATGATTATCGTTTCTAAAGAAGCATTTTGAAACAAAAATAAGCCAGAATGGAAAATCATGGAAGAACCATTTACTACCTATTTTCTACTAAGCGGCACACTAGTGTTTTTCATGATAACAGGAAAGAGTGTATATAGGTAATGAAAGGTATTATTTTGGTTCTTGTTATACGTTCAGTTCATTACTGTGAGGCGAAGGAAAGCAAAATTAACACATGTTTTTATAAAACTAATTAATGATGACTTTCATTTTTCCTGTCAACGTAAGTGGAAACCATCTCGATTGCACGTAATTTCCCCTTATTGAAAGAATTGTTTACTCTTCGCCTTCTCGTAGTGAGAAGAATATTCGGGTAGTCTATTTCTGACAATTAAATTCGAATATAAATTTATGGTATTTTGCTTGCATCAATTAGGATTTTAATAAACTATAAAAGCTAGCTGATCTTTTCTCAGATAAATTGTATTTTTAATCAAACCAAATTTTTTCCGTTGTAACAGTTATAGAGAATATACGAGGAGATAGTTAAAAATAATTTATATATGATCTTTTTACCCGTTACTTTACACTTTACTGTTTTACATCTTCCTGTTATTAACATCCACCTCATTTTTAATTTTTTTTTTTTTTTTTTTGTTATGAATGTATAAGTATGCTTTTACGTTTAAAATAGATATATAACACGTATCAGTATGTTCTACACCGGGACGAGTTTGCATGAATGTAGTGATGTTACAGCCTTTGGCAAACTTCATCTAAGTAGAGTATATGTTTTCATATGCAGATGAATCTTTGTTCTTTGCTTTGAGTTTATGTAAATAAAATGGTTCGCGCACGAAGAAAGTTGAACGAAACAATTCTCTCTATGTATATAAATATATATTATATACTACAAAATGTTGTTCATCAAACTTTTTATCTCATTGTAAAATTTTTTCAAGAGGAAATGAAGAGTGCGCATGAGGAATCTGTTTGGATCCCAATTTCCTGGTTGAGACAGACATGCTCCCGTTGAATATAATATATTGTCAACTTTTCCTAGCAATACTGACTGTTGTATTCGAAAATACAGTTTATTGAATAAAAGAATATTCCATTCATTCATATCAGTCAATAGCCAACGAATTTATCATCATATAGTACTTTGAAACTGAATAATATTCTTGTTCCAACCAGATTTATTTACAAAATAGTAACTGAAAAAAAAGAAGATATATAATGTTTACATATTTTTGGATTTTAATATTAATCATTTAAATATAAGATTAATCAAAAAACCATTATTAAAATTTATTTATAATTATAAACAGGATAATTCCTTTATATCGTTATAAAAAAAAAAATTGTATCAAAAACGCTCATCATGATTACTTTAAAGCTTTCCTAGTAAATAAAGTCAACGAACACACAGATATCGATATATGTATATATATATATATATATATATATATATATATACATACGTAGGTAGTTCATATGAACGTATAGTAGTAATTAAGTTATCGATATATGTTATTTATATTTATATATATATCTAAAGATTAAAGAATAACGATATATTCTGAATTATTTGCACGAAATGAAATTATTATTACAGGCATGAAAAATAACCAAATTATTTTTTAACAGTCATAAATGAATGTTTGAAAACAATTTAATACGTAAATAAACTGATAATACATTTATGCAGACTGTTTAGGACATTTTTCAATTCATTGAATATTTTACGTGTAAAATATAATTTTAATAAAATGTAATTATTATAGATTAAAACGGAATTATCAGAAACAAATGAAAACGTAGAAAAATATTTACAGAAAAAAAACATTTGGTCATAGTTCTCTTTATATATCCCAGATAGAATACAATTTTTTTTTTTTTTCAATAATTTGTAAAAAATAATTTTGTGTATCTGTTTTGTATTCTTTTGCAAGAGTACACCTGCTAAATTGGAACGTTTCTATTTTTATTTTCATTTATTTTTTTACCTAGAAAATCCTCAGATTACAGCAGTGTTTGCATTATGCTTTGTTTTTTGTCAACCATCCAACTGAAACTGATTGGCATTTCTTTACTAACGTATAGTATAACCTAATATCTAATTCCATTATAAATAGATATGTAGTTCGTTAACGTCGTTATTTTAAAAATTAACTTTGTTATAATCTGCGTTAAACATATATTAATAGAACGATTAAATAAATTTATTTATCAGTTGTAAACTTAATTAAAATATTTATAAACTATATTTAGGAAACTGTGAAAAATGCTATTGGTATAGTTCATAGGATTATATATTTTGAAATAAAGATAAATTATTTTAAATTTTCCTTAAAAAAATATTTTAAAAATTGTTTTTATTATGCTATAGCTTAATTTAACGCAAATATCCATTCAACTTCCAATTAAATAAATTATAAGATTTTTGACTATGATATACTTTTCTTCAACACTTATTTCCTTACTATCAAAAAACAAATTTAAATTAATTAATATATAGGCCTTTCAATTAATAAATTAATATTTCAATTAATAGGCCTACGCCTTTCAATTTGCAAGATATGAACATATCCTTCTTTTTGATGAACATTTTATGTCGAAGTAACAGTATGGTCGGAGTAAAAAAAAAAATGGTAATAATTTAAGCCATTCCTAGCTTAATATACCTAAAATAGGATGTTTTTTCTCCCGAAAATTGGAGTGTCAATTACTGGAATAACTTTAATTTCATTTCAGCTCATCTCCAACATATCTGGTTTTAAAATCATAGGTACACGTTAGTTTATAAAGATATTAAGCTTTTGAAATTTTAGTAATGGATAAAATTCCTAAGCAAAAAATATATCAAACGGCGATCGAGCACGGGATTAAGTCGAATGCTCAGAATGCCAGCAATAGAATGACAATATCCTATAGTCCTTTCTTAGTGCAGCTGTCTGTAATTGTAAGGTATTTCGGTATTTAAACGTCCATTTTCAAATTTGAATACAGTAGTAAACGGCAATAAATTTATAACAGGTTAATTTACTTGAACCAGATTTCCCTATTTTAGAACCAACACTCTGCGATTAGTTTGATATTGCAATTTTTAAAATTGTTTCACTGGAAAGAAACGCATTTTATTATTATTATTACACAAAAAACAAAATAAATAAATAAATTATTATTAAAAGAAGAAGAAGATATAAAGAAAACAAAATGTCGGTCGATTTTTATGAACTATTTTCGTAATTTTTAATTTTATGACTATACATAAAAAAAACAAAGGAAACAGAAAAAGTAAAAATAAGGAATAAAAAATTATTGATCATTACTTTATGAATAGAAAAGCATATTTATGTTTTCCTTTATGTCTTTATTTATTTCCTTTATGTTTTGCTTTATTTCTTTTTAAAGTTGGCAATTTGAGTTTAAAAAATATAAATTTAAAAAACTTTATAAGTAATGCAAACTTATATTAATGAAAGATAATCTAAAATATTGGAAAATGATATAATATAAGTATTAATCATTTTCTAGAATAGAAAAAAATAAATGAACTCATTTAAAATAAATAATTGTAGTAATTATTCGTCCAGTACTACTATTATGTCATAATTAAAATCGTTATTCTTCATTGTACGTACTTTTAAATTAGTGTAATACTCGTATAATCTCTTCTGATTATGCAAAGAAACAACATTACGTTAATACTAGCATTTGTTATTTAAACTGACACCTTTATGAAAACTATAAACAAAATTCAACTGAGCATGATAAAACGTAGAATACGTATTGAAGAGTATTTAAATGCTGGACCGCATAATAAAAGTAAACAATGTAGAAAACGGAGTTTGGTGTTAAAGAGAGAGTGATATTTGAATATTGAGCCAGCAAACTGGTATGTCCCCAGAGATATGTCGACGTCGAGCTTTGGCTCTGGGCGAATGAATGATGCGTGGCGAGGCGAGGGTGTAGACTATGCGAGAGGGTATATATGTATTTATACAAGGGTGAAAAAGGGTGAGTTTGGCTCGTTGCCAATTATTATTATATTCTGTTCCCAAAAGGACACAAATTTCCATGGTACCCAATTTTTATTGCATATATCTTGTCTGATTGTTGTATCCCCCCTTCACTTTACTATATACAGAGATTGTCCTCTGCTGCGATGAAATAAAGATAGCTTTCAACAATGCAATTTTATCAAACATTTTTATTGTAAATACTCTACTTCTTGTATATATAATTTTAAAAATCTCATTATTTATTTTAGAAATTTTATTGCATTTTGGTACTCAAAACTACAGTGTAATTCACTTTTTATCATTTAACGTATCTAATAATGCAATCAAATCAGGTTGGAGAATATGAACAAAATACATAGTACGTATTGTACAAAATACATTATTATTGATTAAAATATATTTATTTTTTTTATATTTATGGTTGTTATATAAAATGATATTATTTTCACTTGATACTAAATTTTTTAACTAGAAAAATCATATTTTCATAATATTTTATAATAATTTAATGTAAAGGATTAATAAAATGATGATGGCCTAAAACTGGAAGAATGAAGCAAAACTGTATAAATATTTTCATCAAGGAAAATGTGACATGATTTGAAAAGTTATTAAAATTGTTTTATTCTTATGAGTAATCTGAAGTACCAAGATAAGTAACTACAGCTTATTTTTCTGTCAGTAATGATTGTAACATGGTTTAAGAATCTTCTTTTTATAGGAAATGTGTTAAATATTTTATAGTTTAGGTGGATATTTCTACACACAATACAATTGTGGGGATAATTGTAGATTGTCAGGTAGCTCATATTTATACTAGAGGAGAAGTAGTTTGTTGCAGCATATATTTGAGCTAGTCAACAAAAAATTGTTGATCAAATCGTCGATTTGATACTTCGGTGTACCGAGAAACTGTACTGGGAGTATTTGCCTTTCTAAATGGAGAAAGTAAATCGATTTGAGTACCTTTTGAGTACCATTTGAGTACCTCGATTTACGGCCCCTTTTTGGAAAGATCATCCATTTTTCATTATCCATTCCTCTACCTAATTTTTTAAGCTTCTCTTCATCATGATATTCATCCCGATATTAATAAATTCATCATGATATTCATCATGATGATATTCATCCCGTCCCGAGAAACTGTACTGGGAGTATTTGCCTTTCTAAATGGAGAAGAACTTGAGCACTCATTTGAGTAGGTTTACTTACCTCGATTTACGGCCCCTTTTTGGAAAGATCATCCATTTTTCATTATCCATTCCTCTACCTAATTTTTTAAGCTTCTCTTCATGATGATATTTTATAACCTTGAGCTAGACATTCACTGAATCCATGTTCACGGTGGATATTATTCTTCTCATCTACGAAGTAAAGAGGAACTGTTATAATTTGGGAGGGATTCGGAGATTAAAAATCCATATGTAAGTTCCATTACATAAACAATTACACTTAAACTGCAGCCATCATTTCAAAGATGGAAGCTTAGGGTCACAGTCAGAGATCCTATGGAGGATGCACGGACTATTCAAGTTTTTAGGTTCTCTGTCTGAATCTAGTAAGATCTGACCTACAGAACATTCACTGAAACAAACGTGGGAAAGAAAGGATCATTGTTGTCTGCGAGTTGCATGGTGAGAAAAGAGGATCTACCTAAAAGAAACTGTTGCATTAATAACAGTTAATTACTCCTCCCGAAAGTAGGTTAAAATATCCTCCTGGCAGGAGGTCCCATCTTGTTCGTTATTCCTTGGAATATCGGGAATTAAATTTACTTAGAATCAGAGCAGACATTAAAGATTAAAAATTTTATATTGATCAGCTTAGATTACTTTAAAAAATCTGTTTTCCCAGAAACTAAAGAACCACCCTACAAGAAATAGGTACCCTTAAAAAAATTATTCTATCCAGGACGATGGGGAAATTCTAACTAATCCATTGAACATAAAGTTATACCTCCACAGAACGTAACTCGTAGACCAAATCTCAAGAAAGTAGAATACTTTTAAAGTCAAGAACTTTTAACAAACTTTTATCAACTCTTGAAGCGTATAATTTTCAAGGTGTTATTATTTAACAAAATGCTTTATTTCACTTTGTATAAGAGTATTTTTATTATTAATAATGGTTCAATATACTCCTAAGTCAATAGTTGTGTAAAGAGTTGGGTTAAATAAAGTTAAAAAAAATACATACACAAATATGTATGGTTTTACAGTATGTTAACATATTTACTTAAAATGTTTACAAATTTACCTATCGTTCCAGTATATTGGAACTGATAAACTGGGGAAAAAACTAAAAAAAAGTGTGTGTGTGTAGTATGTTAACATATATTTAAAAATATTTCCTTTGAAGTCATCCTAAATAATACGATGACATATTTACTAACGTATATTTGTTGTACTTTTCGAGATGATCAGTGGTTCTCACTATGGTGTCCTTTCTGAGAGAGGTGATTATCCAAAGTTGAAGATTTACATTATATGTACTGCAATATGTAAACATGAATATCTAACAGGTGCTATATTTGAAGATGCATTGTGGTTTATAATAGCTCTACATCAATGAAGCAGAAGATGCAATATTTATAGAGACAAATTTTATATCTACATTGAAGTAAAAATGTATATATATTAAAACAAACTGATATTGTACTTCAGTAATATTTTTCATAACTAAATTTAATTTACTTCGTATTTTTCCTAAATGCAAATATATTTACATATACGTTTACAAACAAACTTATTCGAATCATTTTGCGCTTTACCTACAGACACACCACCTTATGAACTATACACTTATTTCGATAAGTGACACATCTACCTGAAACTTGAGATTTCTTGAGTAATGTTGTCGAATCGAGATCAGGTAATTCTCCGCATATAGTCATATTTTCCCTGTCTGAAATTTTCTTAGCTTTATCCAAAAAAATTAAAAATAAACCGATTCACTTCATTTTCATTTTTTTAAGCCAATAAGTTTTTATATTTTTTTGACTTAATTCTGCCCACATATAAATGTATCATTAAAGTTCTAACCCTATTTAAATATTACAATATCTATAATTGATAATCTATAATGATACATAAATTTCTCAATACCCTCCGTTTACTACAATATCTTTAAGTCATACAAGAAAATACTTTTTTATACTTGCTTAATAATATATATTATTATGTCGGTTATTAAAATATTTTACATACGTTTATTTTTAAACAATAATAAAAAAAGATACTATCTATTTCTGTCCTAATTCTTTTTACATAATAATTATAATTACCAATTCTAATTCCAAGTCATTTTGTTTATCTTTTTTTTTTCTGACAAGTGTATTTAGCTTAGATTTATTATCGGTGCCTTTAAAAATATTTTTTAATATTTCTCTAGTAAACTAACAGTCTCTCTTGTAAACTAACAGTATTTTTTAATTCTCTTGGTTAATTTCTTTATATCTTTACTTAATTGCCTGAACTTACTAAGTTTAAAAATACATTATTCTACTTCCTTAGAGCGTAACTTTGGCGCCTGATATCTGAATATTACCAAGATATCTTCTAGCTTTAGGGCTATAAATTTCAAGCCTATAAACTTCATTTTGCATAGGTTGAAACACATTACTTGTGTATTTCTATAATTATAAACTAGTTCTGTTACACCTTTCTTGATTAAAAAATCTATTTAAATTAAAATTAGTATGAATAACATAATCATTTCATGTTCTATATGGATTTTTATTAATTTTTTAAGTTAAATATTTCCCTTACCTACTATATTGTGCATATATATCATTCTGATTAAATGTAGTTTACAACGTGTAATCAGAATGATATATAATGTAATCATTATACTGATTATAATCATTCTGATTATAATTTAATCAGAATGATATATAAAAAAATAAATTTTCTGATTAATTATTATGTAAACTTAATTGAAGAATTATAATTACTGTTTGTCACAAACAAAACCATTCATGGTAATATAATTATTGGCTTTAGGGAAAGGTAATGTTCTTTAATCATATATCATACGATGTTTCTTGCAAGGAGTACTTACGTTTGAATGCGTGTGCAAAATACGTTTTGTAAATTTAATCACAAAAATGTTGAAACATGAAATCTTCACACCAGAGTAACTTCCATGCATATTTCCTAATTTAAAAAAAAGAAAAAAACATAACTTAATTAAAAAGCTATAATACTTTTCTGGCACTGGTTGTTTATTTATTATTTTATAGTGGAAAAATGATGGTGCATGAAAATAAACAAAAACGTTTTAAAAAAATCTTTTAGTATCAATATTTTTAAACGTTCAACACCTCCACCAACCCCAATATTGCCCACAAGGTTTTCTTTGGGTCACTTGCCCTACTACTATGGCTAGAATGATAGAAAAAATTGCAATAAATAAAAGATAGCTTTTTTCATTTTTTAGGGAAAGGGAAATTATGGGGAATATATTTTTTGTAAATGGTAAGATAAGTGTGCATGCATGTACTAAGCTTGGAATAAAGTGGGGTTATATTTGCAAAATTTTCCCATATAAATAAATTTCTCTAAGAAATTTCAACAATATCTGCTTATCCAGTCAAACATTATTAAGCTTGATCACGCCAACACACGTATATACCTACATACGTACGTAAGTATGAATATTAGCCTACATTTTATTTGTTTTTTGGGGTCCCTGTGTCATGAAACGTTGAGAAATGAAAAAAAAAACGTACCGTATTTTTTGACTGATTACTACACTTTCCTTCTTGCATTAGACCAACAGAGCTCTGATGCCAGCAAAGTAAAATGTTATATATTAATATTGACATTTTACTCATCAATAAATGTTTTACTTTTTATTAAACATATATATATATATATATATATATATATATATATATATATATATATAGCAATACGTGACAGCAACAAACTAAAAATAAAAATATTTCCTTTTTTAAGATGGAGCCTAATAATATCAAAAGCATAATATGTCTGAGAATTTAATTTGTCTGTGTAATTATATCTTTATTTAATATTTCACATGTTTCTTTGTTTAATATAAGTTTTACCGTTTCAATAATAACCATTTGAATGATTTTCAATTTTCATATAGTAAACCTGATTACTAATAAATTTACTCAGGTGCAAGTAATAATAATTTTTTTATGATTTCGACAATAATAAATATCTATTTATAAAACTACGGAGGCTAAAATTTGAAATTAACCATTCGTCTTTTAATCCTAACAGTACAAATTTTAAATTTAAAAATTCCATTAGAGCATTAAATTAATTAGACTTTTATATGTTGGACTAATTTATAAAATTGTTTTTATAATGGTTACGGAAATAATAATTTGTATGTATAAAATAAATACAGGATAAGTGTAAAATGTTGTTTCAGTCTACTCACCGTAAACTTTTCGACAAAAACAATATTTTGTTAACCTCATTTTCACACAATTTTATTTTATAACATCAATAACTTTTCAAATAAACTCAATGCGTGTAGCAAAATAAAGTACAAAAAAATTGAGCCTATGTATCAATTTTCGAACATCAATAATCTAATTAACGTTTAAAAACGTTGAAATGAAATGGGCAAAAAAAATATATATATATATATTTACTTTATTTATAGATGTTTTATCTTCCGAGTTCTCTTTCGTAAATCAAAATTAATATAATTTATAAGTAAGCCAATACTCTCTATATATTCTTAAAAAGAATATATACAGAGTATTAGCATTATTAATCTGAGAAATTAAAAATAAATAAACGTTAAAACCAATGGAATTGATAATCCATGTAAAAAATAAATATATAAATGTCTGTCTATATGAAAATTCTACATTCAGAATAAGAATAATTAATATCATTTTACCTTCTATCACTATTTTTACGTAGAAAACGATTTCCTAGTTCTAATCATTACTTTGATTTAATTAACCGTGTTTCGCTGATACCCAGACGATATTTCTCACACATCTATGTGTCTATTCGTTTGCCTTTCGATAGAAATTGCATTCAACATTTTCAAGTGAGAAATCTCAATTCAAGTAGGTTAGAAAAAAATATATTCTCGTAAACAAGTTGTTTAGAACTAACAATATTTTCTTAGCAATCGGTAAAAGTTACGGTATCGTATTTTTTTTTATAAAAAATACTTCAGTTAAAATATATATAATTCGTTCTTATGAAAAGCTTTTTTTTTTTATTTTACAGTTGAAAATAAAATCACTTTAGTCCTTACATCATGGATAATCCTAATTCAGAGAGTAAGTAGATTATTAAGTTATTTTATTCTTCTTTTTTTTAATATTATTTTTACTTTTCCCTTCCCTTTTTCCAGTTTTTTAGGTAAAAACTGTGTAATTGTCAACTACTTTCCTTTTTTTATCTGAATTATCAGCCATAAAACAAAAAAAAATTAGTTTCCTTTAAATGTTCTATTGATTGTTAAATTAAAAGAGAAATTTCTAAGTTAATGAATAAAAACTTTTGATTTAGTGAAATTGTTTATAATTTATTTATTGACTAAACTTTTTCATAAGAAATTTTTCCTTTAATAAAATATGTCATTTAAGATTAGTTTTCCCATTAATTCCTTTAGCTTTATTATCATCTTTTCCTTTGTTTAAATTTACTTCCTATTCTAAATTCTAAAAAAAGTTCTTTACCTTCTTGTTTTTCTTTTCTCGATAATAAATATGCTTCCCCATTAAAAATGATGTCTTAATCCTCTATGTTCCTTAGAAATTATTATCTTATAGGAAAATTATTTGGCGTTGAAGATAATTGAATGAAAAATGATTTGGCTATTGGATTTTCATGACCGTGGCTGTAATCTAACCCAAAAGCAGTTTAGATTATTCAGTATAACTAATATGCAGTATTTTGTAAGTCTCGTAAATTTCAACTTATGTACTGTGATCTTGTCAATAAATTTGACATGGATACCACATGACTTCCTTATACGCCTATTAAATTACGTATACACATTTTTTTAACGAAAAGTACATTAAACTTTATTTCATTAATAACTTCTGATATTTTTTTCCTTTTTTTTTATTTTTATTGTTTATGATTGAGTTATTATTTATCGCAATTTTTTTAAAAATAGAGGTTAATAATAATTATTAATAAACCAATAAATTTAAATTAAAAGAAAAATTTTTAAAAATCAGAGATGAAGTCTGATTCGAACAGATGTGTCTTCCCCTTGTAAGATCCTAATATTTCATTTATTAAAATTTCATTTGGCTATAACTCTGAAACCAATGAAAATAAGTACCACTTATGATATTGTTGAAAAGCGCTCAATGAGGGCTTATTACTGCAGTTAAGAAAAAGTCTAAAATCCATTTTTTTTTGGATTTTGTGCCGAAACTAGTCAAAATGGATATCCGTTGAAATCTGAAAACCAACATTTTTCGCGATCACAATACTTCCTTTACTTCCTAAAAGGAAGTAAAAATATTGTTACAAAGTTGTATAATATAACTCATGTTTATTTTTGTTAAAACCAATTTTTTTGTGCGTTTGTGTTTTTGTGTGACATTTTATAACTGACTAACCTTTCTTTGCTCATTCGTAAGTTTTATGTTTTACTTCTTACGATTTCAAGTTCTTGAATAACCCGTTCAGGAAGTCAAAATCATAGGAAACCTATTCTAGATTATATTTTTAAACCTTCAAGAAGTTAGTTTTACTATCTTTACTTGTGAACAACGAACAGCAAAATATACATAATACATGAAATATATAATAATGCAGGACTTGATATTTTTCCATAAAAAGTACCATCCAAAAATATTTTGAACCTCCCTTGATTATAGATTTGAGGTAACCACTTATAAATCAGTATATGTGAAAATATATAAACCTGATTATTTTTTCTCAAGCAATATTACTGATACATTTAAATAATTGCTGTATGATATACTACTAGCCAATTTAATGCAAACCGTATGAATAGAAAATCGTTTTCCAGTAAATTAATCGGCTTTATCAAATTCATTGTACTAATTATTGAACTGATTATTTTCATTAATAGAGGTTAGAAAAAATAAAATACTATGTAATTGTAATAAACTTCTTATTATTATAACAATAAAATAATTTATGCTAACTAAAAATTGCTAATAATATAAGTGGAAATTAATAGACAAATTATTTTTTTTCAAATTGGCCTACCCAAATGATTCTTCCAATTAACTGTTGACGAGTTCCTACATAATTTGTTCTAATACGATATAGGATGAGTTTCAAAATAAACTTCATCCATTTCTAAAAAGAGAAAGGTATACAAGATAAAGAAATAAAAAAGAGCTTACATGGAACAAAATATAAAAACGTTTATATATAAATATACATATGTGTGTATATAGCAAAAACTGCTGTATGTAATTATTTTATTTAAATACCAATATTGTTGTTGTTTTAAGCAATAATATATTCCGGTAACAAGAAATTTCAAAAGATATCGCGCTATAATTCGAGAAAAATATTAGTGTGAAATTTAGTTGCATAGGGTCTTTCATTTTCAGCGCAAAAAGTAAAATTGAAATAAAGTATGTGTAATATTAACCAAATTTTCCTTATTTATTTTTAAATTTAAAATATTACATTATATTCCAAAAACAATATCATTCATATGACCTAAATGTCTTTCCTTGACATAGCCAAGTGAATCGACAAAATTCTCCGTGCCTCTTTCGCAAATATCAGCTTGAATTCCACTAATAACACGTCGAGTATTTGCTTTGAAGTCAACAATCATTATTGGTTTATTGCTACAGACTTGTGACTTAACATAACCCTAGAGAACAAAGACTAAGGTAATCAAATCAAACGGTCTTGGTGACCAATTGACATTACAATTTATTTAAATTATCGAGTCACAAAAATTTTGAAGCAGTAACTAATTGATTCAGTAAGTGTGTGGCATGTGGCACTATACGGATGAAACCATATCTCATTTAAATCAAAATTTTTCAAATTTTAAAATAAAAAATCATGAATTATAGCTTGATCACCATTTAGTGTATCAGCAATAACTTTTCATTTTCAAAAAAAAAATGGCCTAATGATGCCACCAACCTAGTAACAGTAATTTTGTTTTTTCTGATGGAATGGAATGGAATGCAAAGTTGGCAGGAGTCTATTACTCCCTACTTTATCGCAGAACCTGGACAGAGTCCCTTGTTGCTGGATCATTCTAATCGGGCTTGTTTTTAAAAGGGTTATTTTTTTTAATCTCGGATCTAATTTTTCAAGTTTTGTCTATTATTATTTTAGTGAATTTAAGGCGGATTTAATTGCATTCCAATCCGTTGTTAAACCAGCGTTATCGAACCCATTTCATGGGCCGACCGCGGAAGGCTAGGCTTATAAAGCCTGTCCTCCCGACGTAATTCCCCTTCGGACCGTCCACTGAAGTCCTTTCGGTGCTAACTCTTTAATAGGCTAGCAGGAATACGCCACAACGGGGCACTAGCTATAAGGAGGGAGCAATGCGTCCCCTTTTCCGGAGGAGTCGCAATTGCTGGGATATTTTGTCTTACTGTAAGTTTTTTTAAATTTAGACCGCGTTTTTGTTTTATGCGCGACTTACCGTGTTTGACGTCTTCACTTTTTTTCTGATGTAATGGTCACTGTTGAATCACTTGTGGATTAGAATCATCCCAAATGCGGCAATTTTGTTTGTTTATAAAGCTGTTTGTTTATAAAACAAAAATGAGCCTCATCTGAAAAGATGATCTTTTTTTAATAAAAATTTGGATCCATTTTGTTGCTGTAGACTCTAATCAGCAAACCATCTACGCAAAAAATGGTACCGTAACTTTAATACTAGAGTTAGTTTAATCTTATATGGATGTTGAGTAAGATATAGACGCAAAAATCCCCTGCATTTTTGTTGAAAAAAGGCCCAATTCTTCCGAAACCAATAAATTTTGATTTTCACAAATACTTGCACCTACAGCAGTAGTATTTTCCTGGACTCATCGTATTTCTTTTGTGAATTGGTGTTACAAAAACTAGTAGAAAAATTCTCTTCGAACTTTTAACCAAACGATGAATTTTTCTTTTGTTTGATGGATTATGCACACCATAAATATCGCGAAGTGCAGCATGTATAGCTGTAATCGATTCCTTATTTTACAATAAATTTTTGTGATTTATAAACTTTTTTTAGGTGTGTAGCGTTCCATGATTATTTTTCATATACTACTGAAAACTACTGACGCATGAAAAATTAAAAAAAAAAAGAACATAAGAAATCGATGAGTAAAATATTAGGAAAAGAAAAATAAAATACAAGAAGTTCATGAATTTTGTGGTTATTTATCTAACATGTCAACAAAAGAAAAAGTGACGGAAGAAAAACATGAAAATTAGCTTATTAATATAAGCCTACAGAAATAGTTTTCAGAAATAAAAATTTAGCCAATACTGATTGCTTTTACAATCAGGGAATAATTCAAATTATTTTTATGAAGTATATTATTTTTGGCAGCGATTCGCAGATTGTAAGAAAGAAAATGAATAAAGGATTTTATGGTAGGTATAACAGAAATATTGGTTGGTAGGATTCAAAAAGTGGAAAAGTGAAGGTAACAATATGACAAAATTTTGTCGGTGGAAAAACGTTTTCTAAAATAAAAATTTGCTGTAACCGAGAATGATAATGTAAAAAATATATTGGTAATATATTAAGGAGCGTAAGAAGTTAATCAATGTAGTCTAGAAAGAAGTTAAAGGGTAAAAGTCTGTACAGTAAGACAAATATTAGAACACATAAAACAAATAAATGAGTTATAAAGAATACTGTAAAAAAGGTAGAGGAAATTTCCATCAAACATTCAGCAGTCTGTAAAATAACTTAAACCATTCCTTTAAAAGGAAAGAAAATATTTACATGAACTTAGTATTTATCACATGATAGTATTTAGATTTTCCTTTAAAAAATTTATTGTTCTAAAATCCTGAATAAAAAAATTATATAAAGTATTAATAAAAAAATAGAAGGAAATTAAAAAGTATTTCAATAAGTTCAAACGTTTTACTTTTTATTTTTGAATATAACTAAATGGTTTTACTTTTGTTTCATTATTAAAGATATTTCAAACGTTACAGTTTATAAATTCATCACTGAAAAATATGTTTCATATTCTATTCAATTGCTTTTACCTGTTAACATACAAAGAATTATGTCATATAATGAATTCTGTTTACTTGAAACAATAACGAACCAGACGTTAAAAGATAAATAGTGACGTGCTGTACGAGTACACCTCAACGGGTCACAGAAACAGTACCATTGTATCCGTAGTTAAAAAAAAACCTCCTCCAGCTACATCATCATTTTGTTCCCGCTCAGTCCTCGTCAGAGTAGAAAACAGCTACTGTTATTACCTTTTCCCTTTATTTGATGCAACAATCCCACTGGAAAAGAGTAATTTAAAGGATTCCTTGCCTTTAATAATATGACCCTTTCTTGATCAACCAAAACAAATATTCTTCTAACAAAGCACCGTTTATATTCTTTTAACTAACATTTCTATCAGTCCTTTATATTTAACTTCATCAAACAGTTTACTAAAAAAATCATACCTAAAAAAAAGGCTTAGTAATTATTCCCAGAGTAAACTCTAAAAGTAGACCATCATATTCTTAATTAAATTAAGGTCTATGATTGTAGAATACAGAAAACTCGGGTTCATCAATTGATAAATACGAATTAAAATTATAGAATGTATAAAATTTATAGCAATTAAGCAGATATGGTGGGTGTAGAACACGTTACGTATTAAAAGGCCAGTATATGAAAGAAGGAAATTTTATTAGCAGATTTGTGAATGGGATCAGCACTGAGGCATTACATCAATTTGTTTTTGTGTATAAAAAAAGTAGCTAATAACTTTTGTGTTTTGTCATTCTAAATCTTGAATGCTGTGTTGAACAACGATGACTCCAAAAAACAGACTTAGTAATGATGGTTTGAGCGGTAATGGATTGTACCAGTACCTTTTCAAGTGTATGGAAGTAATAAGAATTAATTAAGCTATTCGTACTCTATGTATTTTTTGCCAATATTTTTAAATCTTAACTGATTTCAGTATTTAATAATAATGATAATTTTTGAGCCGGTTACATTTTTCCACAATTAGTTTCCTGTTAAGATATACGAGTATATTTTTGTACTAGGATAGTTTAAAAGCAAATATAAGGTTTCTGAGATGAAGATCACTTCAGTTTTCAAGGTCAGTAAAGGCTTATTTAAAAGCAGATTCGAGTTAGAAGGCAGGTTTAAAAGAACAAATCTTCCTAAATTGAATTTGCAAAAAGGCTCACATTAATGCGGAATATAATAAAATTAGTATTATTTATGGTTGGAAAAAGAATATCAGGTAGAAATTATAAGAGTACAAGAAGAAGAAATGCTTGTCCTGACTCACAAAGGAATGATATAGGGACGTAGTCTGTCACGTTTTTTTAGTTTGTTGAAAGGAGCGATATAGAAATTGAAAATAAATTTATTGAGTGTTTAATAAGACATCAAAGGTATAAAATACTGATACTATGATTAGATGATGAAATTATTCTTTTGGCCAAAAAACAAAGATTTGTTTATAGAAAATTTTTGAATACATGGATTTATTACTAGGAGAGAATTTTATTCCGAAAACAAGCAAGACTAATCAAACGTAATGAATGCTATAAAAAAGATTACAATAAATAAATAATGAGAAGACAATATAGCTGAATTAGCAGAAACAGGCAGTAGTAAAATAAAGACTTTGTACGAGGGGATGGACATCTAAAAAACAGATTGGCACTATTGCGAAAAACTTTGATTCAAAAAAAGTCTGCTACTTTCAAAAGCAGATTTGTTGAATTGTAGCCCTTTATTGTAGTAAAACAGGTATTATAGGATAAACGGAAGAAAAACAAATCTCCAAATATAGTGTTAAAGAATAATACCAAAGATTGAGTGGTTTGATTAAATTCAAAATAAAGAGATCTTTTAAGAATTTTTAATAGGATAAAAGATCAATTTCTGGCAGAAGCTTGTAAAGAGAATAACTAGATTGTTTTTTCCATGAATTTATTCTTCCAAGTTGAGTAATTTGACGATGGATAATTGAATAGAAAGGAAAATCTCTAGAGAAAGACCAAAATAGAAACGTGTAGATAGACAAAATATAAGCAGCAAGTAATTTAGTACGAAAGATGTAGTAAATATGAGGGTTTAAAACATTACTGCAAAACAAAAATGAATAAAAAACAGAATATTTGTAGTTAATTTTACGACGATTCAAGAAAAAAATCTTAAAATGCTCGATAAATAAAAAGTAAATGTTATTACAATAGGTACTGACATTTGTAAAGAAAAGTTTTTAATAATTATTATAAACTTTATAACATTTCAAAGACAAATTCTTTCCTTTTCTGTTTATTCTTTGTCAATGTTTCTATAACATTAAGTAATAAATACAACACTAATATATTCAACAATTTATTTCAAATTCTTAGATCTGTATTGATATTAGCATATTGCAATAAAAATTTTCAATAATAACTATTCCCAAAATTAATCTGTTGTAATTTCGAAAATGACCAATAATAGGAGAACAATTAATACTAAAATGTAAAACTTAAAGAAGAAAACAAGAAATTCCCAGATATTTTACCGTTAATAGAAAGATTAAGAAGGATGGTTGTTTAAATGGGCTAAAGTAATGTTTAAGAATTAAAAAAAGAAGAAAGCTTTGGACTTCCTTCGGTTTTTAAACAAGGATCTATAGAATGAAACGAAATTTAATAGATTATCAGCAAAGTGATGCCAATGAAATAAGATCATCCTTTGTGTTCTTATCTTAGAAACGAGTTATTTAGTTTCAAAGTCAGCAGAGGTAAAACGCGAATAGCATAAGTAATTTTTCACTCATACAATGAATCAATGAGATATAACCGGTTTAATCTCTTTACAATTCAATAAAAATTACCAGCTTTAAAAGTGAAAAATATTACTTCGTTCTATATTTAAGCTATACATAACGAAGTATCGATGATAATAATAATATAACAAAAATATTATTTCGTTTTATTTTTAAGCTTTATCTATGGAAGTATCAAATATAGTAATGTTACTGCTAGAATAATAAACCAAAAATACTTTCAGTATGACTGGAATATCCAATTTTAAAATGAAGAATAAAAGTTTTGCTCATCACCAGGTTATAATTTTGATTTGAAATTTTCGTAGATTCAAAACCATCTCCTACACAATCATATTATGATTACGAATTCTTATTTTTAAAAAATCAGTTGTTTATCATTTTCAAATTAAATATTTTTCTAGAAAATAAGAGGAAAATATTAATAAACTTATATAGGCTGTACAGTTTATATAGTTAATTCTCAAAATGTTAAGAAAGAACTTAAGAATTTATAAATTGTATACAAGACGGATTTAATTACATATAAATTTCAGCTATTTAATTTAAATAAAAGCAAAGTTAATATCTAGAAGCAGCCTTTAAGCTTTATGGTATGACTATGGAGTATAAGGTTCCATACCTTTTTTTTTATTGCAATAATTTCAATTTCACTGAATCGAATGCCAAACATATCACACGTGTGATCTTTATAGTGTTACGTTTGTGAATTAAATTGAACCTACTAAGACGAATTAAATTTTCGATTGTCACGTACACATCACGCTGCTACAAAATGATTTTCTCTTAATTTGAATTTATTTGTAAAGATGTCATTGCTAGGTTCTCAAAATCGCTTGGCCTTTCTTAATCGGTCGGAATGGACCAGCTAATGAATAAAATGAACTAACTAATGAATAAAATTCTCGATTTTTTACCATGTTTTATTACCTTAATGGATTTCAATCGGGTAGTTTGGAAGGAATTCTGTAAACATTTCGGTTTGAATATTCGCTGAATGCCACCGATAAGTAGGAATAAAAGAGATTTGTTGATTCAGGGGCTATCAGTACCAAAGAGATTTATACCCCTATTTTTTGAAAGGAGTGTATACCTAAATGGGTCCGGACAACGTAAGAAGGAGATAAGATCATCACAGTAGAGAATCAATTAATTTCTTGATAAAACCCGTAGAAACTGTTGTCTGATTACCCTCAAAATTTTACTGTCAAGCTGAAGAGATTAGGCGTTGCTGCGCCGATTAGCAGTGGGAAGTTAAATCAAATAATGAGGCAACCAACATAAGTCCTAACTACATAAAGAATATGAGATGAATATAAGATGGTATATAAAGAATATCGAAAAATTTAGTTGAAATACTAGATACTAGATACTAGAAAAAGGCCTCTTTTTAGTAGTTGATCTACATATAATAACTAAAAATTATTTCCTTTTTTTAGAATTATATTTTCTTTCAAATATATTTTATAAGTTTAGATTTTCTGTAACAAAATTAGTCCGTTAATAAACAATGCAAAAGTGCTCTTAAGCAAATGAATTTGAGAGCAAAACATTTGTGTGTTAATCAAGTGCTGCCTTCTACCACGTATGTAAAAATGCGATAAAAAATGTTGCTTTTATATATCCAGGCTTTATATCTGTAAATAATACTATATAAAAGAGAACCCAGAGAGAATGAGGTCTTGAGAATGAGAAGCCGAGATCTATGTCCTATCAGCCAATGTGTTTAACCTTTAGATCCAACTGTTTCAGCTTAGAAGTGTTATGTTTCGCCAAAGTAAGTTGTCGATCAAAATGAAAACCCAAATATTTACAGTCTTGAGATCTTGGAATCGGAACATTGAAGATTATGAATATTTTAATATTAACATTATTACAAGATTATGAATAGAATTATACCATGACCAATCTTTACTCTTATAATGTACTCGCATAATTCCATATTTCATATATAATTACCTCAGAAATTTATTCACTTGAAAAATAATTTTCAAACCTGCAGAAAAGACTAACGATAAATTGTATATTATGTATTTTGAATACCAGTAACTTATTTTTCTTTCCTAAATTTCTTTTAAACACTCCTTCATAGCAATGTTATCAAAATATTTTAAATAATAATAGCTTTTTTATTGGTGGTGTATTATTAGATTATTTATGTGATAATTTTATAAGAAAAAATTTATCACACTCATACTTTACTATACTTTGTCATTGACATAGTCTCTTGGACAAGAGGTAGAAAGTGTTGGATAAAGGATGTTGCGTCCATTTCCACTCGTGCAATGAAATCCTCTATTCCTACCATTTTGCCTCCCCCCTCACCACTCTTCATCCGTCTTACAATGTGGGAGCTCTATGTTTTATTCAAATCCACTTTCTTCAGAAGGATAAAAATCCAGCTTAAGAGTCGAGGGTATCGTCTCAGACTGTCTGTGTTAAAGGCCTAAGTACTCAATAATACATAAAACTGCAAAGTGGCACGTATCTAAATGAACAATTTTATCTTAAGATAATTTAATTCCTATTGCTTTACTTACACCACTCAAGTATTTACTTTTTGTTATTTATAATGCAGTAAGATTAATATTTAACATCAGAAAGACTACTTTTTATAGCATAAGTTACCCACTTAAAAATACATTTCTTTTCTGTTGAATACAAGTTCTGTATTACTATAAAGAAAAAAAAATGAGTTACTGCTGTTATTTTTTTATTTTGTTAACTCAGATTAATTAACAGTCACTGACGTTTAAACTTTCGAAAAAATAAATTATGTGTGATCTAAAAAAAACATGTAACAAAACATAATTGAATACATTAAAAATGTTAATGTTTTATAAAATATAAAATCTGTAAGTTATTTTCAGAACATTAAGCTGGAGTATAAACATGATAAATGAGGAGTTGGGTGGTCACTAAATGACGATTTATGGGGTATCTACCCCATAATCACCTTCATAATCAGAAAGTACATGATATTCTATAATAATTACAATTATTGTTTTTGTTCCACATGAATTTATTTATTTATTTACTATATTATACTTTTAAATGTGACGCGGACCTGATTAGGATTTATTAAATTCAGCTAGAGAATTATTAGGGTAAGTAAGCACTTAATTAAAGAATGTTTTTAAAAAACCTTCACTTTATGATTTTCTGTTTTATTTCTTAAATTAATAACTTTACAACTAGTTTTTAAATGAACTGTTGGTAATAGTAATAGCGTTAAACGAAACTCTGAATAAAGAGACGATCTAAAAAAAATTTAATTCAACATTTTGAAAGCTTACTTGGCTAATTGTAACTTTATACTTTACCTCATTAATAGAGATTTGTATTCCATTTTAGAAAGGCATATAATATCTTCTTCAAAATCTAGGCTAACACTGCCGATCAGTTTCGTTAAATTGAAGATCAATGAACAAAAATGCTGATTAATAATGAAAATAAAAATTTATTTTTGGCAAAATAAAACGTACTTGTCGTTAATCATCTTTTACATGATTGACCTATACCTATATATTCTTCTAGACCTACAGATATATTCTACAATGCAATTTGATGCAAACTTTTAATTTAAAACTAAGTAAACTTGATGTAAATTATTTATAATTTATTTTCACCATTTTTCATCTATTCTCTACATATTAATCAATTTTTGATATAATAAGAGATAAAACTTAAAAACTTTAGTCGTTTATATTAGCATCAAACCTTAGGATGATTCTAACATTCTTTATTTGTTTAAAGCATTGTTCTTTATTCACAAATGTAGTAGAGCATTACAAAAGTTTTTATTATCATTTAACATTTTTAAATTCAGTTTCTTTTCAGCTTAAATTTAAAAAATTAATTTTAAATCAAATTAAAAATTTAAATAAATTATACATATTTGCATAATTGTATTAGTTATTGTATTGTATATTGTTTGGATGTTTACATGTTCTTTCTTTAAACCCGTTGTGCCTTTTCATTCAAGTATGACACTATGTATGTTAAAAATCTCTAGGTTTACAGTATATAAGCCCGACCAGATCATACTTTTTCTTTTTATATTTAGCCTCTGGAACTACCGTAAGGGATTACTTCACATGAAAAATGAGGATGACGTGTATGAATGTAAATGAAGTGTAGTCTTGTACAGTCTCAGGTCGACCATTCCTAAGATATGTGATTAATTAAAACCCAACCACTAAATAACACCGGTGTCCACGATCTAGTATTCAAATCCATATGAAAGTAACTGTCTAGGAGATCCGTACCATATAATGCCTAGGACATATCAGCCGCCCCCGACACACCAGTTTATAGATTAAACTTGTTATACTCAAAGAATCCAGAATGGTGAAGAAGAGATCGAGGATGAAGAAAAAATATTAATGAGGAGAAAGAACTACATATCCACGAAAGATGTACGGCACAATACAAACAAGTTCATCCTGAGGATATCTTCAAAATATCCTCTCTTGGCAGATGGAAATCATTCATTCTATAAATCTCTGGGTTTGTTTTCATAGGATAGAGGCAAAATATGAAAGATTAAACATTTTGCATTGATCAGGGTAAATATAAGTATTGGAACTCAAAATGGTTTTCTACAGAAATTTAAATTTGATTGTATTAGCTAAGGATTCGTGAATGGGAAATTTTCCCTGTTAGGTATTTTTTGACCATGAGAATTTTCAGCTGAATTACCAATCATTAAACTAGACCGTAACTGGAAGTTACACCTTGCAGTACCTCAAACATAAGTAATTATTATAATCAAAGAAATGAAAACAACTTCCAATTAAATGAAATTGTACCAAATATTTTGAAAACTTTTATTCACAGAATGATACTAGATAATTCAGCGAATAAAAAGTTTTCAAAATATATTTTCAGGAAAAAGAACAATTTATATTTTATTATAACAGAAGTTTTGATTAAAACTACACAGTAGTCTAGTAGGTGAACCTTTTGTTCAAATTTTTAAGTTACAGTTTGATTAGCCAAAAATAATATTTGCAAGTTTCTCACTCCATACGTTTTTTTCCTTTGTACAGCATTAAATCTTTTCAATTTTGTCTATGATCTTCCTAGTATGGAGTATTTCCTAATACCTTATGTCACAGAGGAAAAAAGTTTGTTTGGTAATATTCTTTTCTACCTCTATGTAAAAAATACTTACGGTGCATATTTTTTATAAGCCTTTATATACAACTACAGCGCTTTATTTCGTATCTGGGTAAGAACCACTTATCTTCTCTTTTTTTTAAGAAACTTAAATTTAATAATGTTTTTTTTGTTTAATACATCGCTGACTAAAACTCAATTCTCGTTAAAATATACCCATATCCACATTTATTCATTCAAACAGCACGTATCTTAAATACAAGTATACCTTTAACTTTGTATATTTTAATAATTATATTAATGCGTAATGATGGAGTTTAAAATCTTAAACGTTTTACATCAAAGTAAAAATTTACCACCACGTTATAAGTTTTTTGTTTCTCTTTTCATTATATTAATTCTCCAAAAGATGTAAGACGAAAATTCTTTAACAATGTAATCACGACAACAGTACCTGACATTATCCAAAAAATGTATTATTAAATATTTATAATTTATAAGAAAATATACTGAAAAACATAAAATTCTATCTTTTTTTACAATTTTGATATACAAATTTACATCATTGGATTATAATAAAATATTACATAGTAACTGGTAATTCTTTTTTTTTTTTTTTTTTTTTGCTACTATTATTCTATTGTGTTAAGAATATCAAGAAGTTACGTAATTTTAATAATCATTATTTTTTTAATTGAAAAAATCTTTTGAATTAGGAAGTGTAACAAAGTGAAATCTAATTAGTGGAAATGAAATGGGTAAATTGATAAATTTTATTAAAAGATTAAATTGTAAGGTCAAGGAGTTGTAGTAGTAAAAACTATAATACCCATCAGCTATATTTTAATTAACATTTACCACTTAAGCTGATGTTATGAGGCCGAAAAGGGTGCTGCTAAAGAAGGGATAACTTAATGGGTTAGTAGCTACCACTTCCTGGACACCCGGGGTTTGCTTCATGAGCTCCACAAGATAACCCATTACACTGTAAACCTAGCGAAAGACAAATACTGCTTTGAACGAGATTATTACAAATACAAATTACTTTTCAGTTATATATAATGATTATTTTTAAACTTATACAACTTATAAGTGAATTTTAAAATTATTTTTTTAAATCTTTTGAATTTAAAGAATGAAAATCCCTTTGTTTGGTATATTTAAGAAAAAGAAATTGTGTGCTTATGGTCTACACTATAATTTAATACAAAATAGCTTCTGTAATGTTTTAGTTTTTTTTTTTGTTTTTTTTTACACAAAAAGACTCAATAATGACCATAATTGTAATAATAAATATTCAGACGTACATGCATGTTATGTTATTTCTTTATGAGTATAATCAACGTTTTATTTCTACCACTCCAAGATTCTTTTTACTTGAATATTTGCTTTCCAACGATACACTTGCCTAGTTACTTCTCTGCTAGTTCGGAAAAATTATATTTTTAGAAACATATCATAATATTTATGATTGATAAGAAGGAAGAAAGGAGAAAAGAAATGACGCTCATTTCTTTGAAAGAGTTAATTTAAACTATTTTAACATAGATAAATGTAGAACAAATGAAATTATAAAAGTTTACAAGTTCAGCTAGTTCTCAAGGAGTTGAGTTGATGCAAATAATGGAAAGGCTAAGTTAAATTATCAGTAAATATAAACGGATAACTTAAGAGTTAGTAACTACAAAAATTTGAACTAAAGATAAAAATTACACAACTGTATCTATAGAAATAATAAAGCTTACGATGTATATTTTTTAATTTCATGTAAAAGATTTTTAAAAAACCTTCAAAAACAGGAATATAGTTGTCATATTTAAGTACCAGCCTAAAGTGATTTATGCCTAACTCCCATTCTATGGTAATTGCCAATATAAGATAAATTAAATATAAAATTAACTCCTTTCAATGCGAACGATCTGACAATGAATAGGTAATTAATTTTTAGCACATTTGAATAGAACATAGATAAACGAAATACAGGTTTTGATGAGTTTTGTGATTAAGTCGGCAAATCGCGTGACCTCTGTAACAATCGGCATCAAAGGAAAATTAATTATTTTGGATTACGTCAATTATATTGCTAATAATGTTAATGTGGCCAATGATAAATACCTTTATCATGGATTATTCTCGCGCGCGCGCAAAAACACACACATATGTATGTTTATGTCGGAATTTATCAAATGGGAGAGAAACAACTTTTGAATGGAAGAACCTTTCAATTATTCATTTCAACTGAAATATTAAAGAAAACTTACTTCAAGCACACGTACCCTAACTACACGAATATGAGTTGCATTCAGTGCGGTTCGCGATTTAATACAGCTGCACTATATATCTAGAAGATCAAATAAAACAACGATCTACATAGACATAATGAATGACTAAATTATTCTAATTGTTTTATTTCCTCTGTGTTCAACAAAGAACCGATTTATTATAAATTGTTTAAAAATTAGAAGACATTTCGAAAATGATGTAACTATCTTATAATATTCGATTTTGAATCATGAATATATTCTTTTTTAATGCACTGCAACCCAATTTAAGAAATAACTCATATTAATAATGGTTCTAAAGAAAGAAAATAAAAGGTCTTACTGCGACAATTGCAAAAAGAAGATGGAGAAAGAAAGAGTAATAAAAAATATACTTTTATTATTTTTTAATAATGTTTTGAATTTTTAATGATAAACTACTTAAAAAAATTGTTTCAGTAATTTCTTTATAGGATTTCATTTTCCTTATTTTTTAACGTTTTCATAATATTTCTTTTTATATGAAACAGTACTTCTTTAGTTTTTCTTTCTCACTGGAATAACTAAAAAACAAAATAATAAATAAAAAAAAAGTACCTAAGAAGTTTTTTCTAAGAGTTTTAATGGAAAGCCTTTAGTAATCCTGAATCTTTTCTTGAAGAAACACACTTTTCCCTTTTAGCCTATTTAATCTTACTGTTGTGCATTTTGCGTTAAGCGGGTTTTACGCAACATCTTAGTTTAGCGATCCGTGCCTTAAAATAGCCCGCGGTATATACTATCCACCTTATTTTCTTATTTCTTGCAAATATTTGTTTTACTCAAATTGTGTATATCATTAAATTCTGGTTTAATTAATAAAAATAATGAAATAGTTTAAAATTCTTCGTGAAATAGATAAACGTTTTATGTAAAATTATTTTCTTGTTCGACTTACTTTATTCCTTGAAAATAAGAAAATATAGTAGTGCTACTAAAAGTAACTGGGATGAAATTTTACTTTACTTTGGTCACGAATTCACGGTAATTCTTTAGTCGCGTTAAACATCCCTTCAGAACAAAAGGGAAAAAATCGAGGTTGTTTGTTTTTTAAGTGTTAGTAAATAATTAAAACCTACACATTTTATTATATTTTTACAATGAATAAATTTTAATAAACATTTACATTTTAATTAATTTATAATTTTCTATATCTTAACTTATAATTTCAGGAGATATACTGTATAAACTTATCTTATGCTCTGTTAAAAAAAAAAATGAACAACTTAAATGAAAAATAATTTTTGTTAATTCAGTTAAGCTAGATTTGGAGTAGTTCACATTTCAGTAGTTAATAAAATTAGTCTGACATAAAAAAAAAATATTTTGGGATCATCTTTCCTGTCAAAGCCAACAAATTTGTAAAGAAATGTTTTTTTTATCCATTCAAAATGATAATCATCAACTTTCTTAGTGATTTATTTATTTACCTTTGTTGGAATTACGTAAAACTAAGATTATTTGTTTTGTTTTTAATTTTACTTGCTTACTGAAATAACGTTCCTTATTTTTGCGGTCAGTTTTAAAAACGTAAAGCATTAAATTATATGGATTCTTGACAGAGCCTAATAATGTGTTACCGTGAATTTTTTATTTTATTATTTTGAAGCCACAATAAATTGGTTGTTTAGATCAAGAGTCTATTTGACAATTTTCGTCTCTATTTAGAAATCGTCAGTTATTTCAGTTAATTTTGTTAGAATTCAGTTTTATATTTTTCTTTTTACAATGATATGATAGTAAGTGGGATGTCAGTATGAAAGTTTTTTTCCATATGAAATTACGTTCAGTACTATTTTATTTTATATGTCAACCAAAATTTATAATTAACCATTTATATTTTACTTAATTTTCACCAGATTAAGGAAAAAAAATATATTTATAATTATTTTTAACAGTAATAATATAATATGCTTATTTTTGTAAGCTATTTTCCACTTTTTCATTAGTTTACTTAGGTGTATACGAGTATAAAAAATAGGTATACAACCGTATATTTCATAGAAAAACACTTAGTATCGTGTACAATATAAAGATTCTTACTAAAATTGCTTATATTATTTTGATTAATGAAATACGAAAAATTTATATTATAGTTTCCGAAACTCTTCTACTTTACTGATTTTTACATCTCAGTTTTGAATAAAAAAGAAGTTTTGTAGATTATGCTGATTCACTTAAATTAGTCGCAGTTACTTTTACAAAATTGGACAATATTATACAAAGACCATTATTTGCAGATAAGACCGTAATAGGTGTATTCTAACTCAATTATAAATATGAATTTGAAAACAGCAAATCATATTTATTAACTTGTAATCTATGATGTAAATACATTGAACTATATCTCTGGTATAGACAACAATTAATGTCTTGTAATTAAGTAGTTAAAAGTTTGTTGCTTGTCAGTTTTATTGTATATCAAACAACGTAGACTTCAGATAAAGATGAAGCAAAATGTTATAGACAATTTATTCCCTATTCTTTTTTTAGTAGTGTTCCGTTCCACGACGAGCCATCCGGTGCTGCGATCTAGTGGGTGCTAGCGCAAACTGGAAAGTGACGCCGTACTAGTATTCTACGTCAGAATCCCGCCCAGTGCGGTCGCATTTTCATTCGTCCGGATGGACAATTAGTGTTAGTTATATTCTACGTCAGGATCCTGCACAATGCGGTCGTGTTTTCATTTCAGTCCAAGGGGACTCATAGTTTCTTGATAATGATCAACTTCACTTATGTATGACTAAAGTGTCATACATTCATAAGTTTACAATAACTATTGTAATTCAATCAAGCTGTCATGGGTAACAAGAAATTAAATATATCGATTCAAGAAGAAGATAGCATTGCTTCATTTCATCATCTACCATCTCATCAAAAAAATACGGTCCACACTAGCTCTAAATTCTACCAAGCAGTTTACTTGATGTTACAAATTTATGTTCTTTAAATATCTAAAATGCATAATTTTCTTTCCTAATTTTAGTACAAAGAACATAATTTAATTTTACATAACATATATAACTTTACGAAATGTTTATCCAAGATCTTCGGTTGAATGCGTAAATATCTATAGCAGTCTTATGCATTATAATTAAGTAACTCATGTGTTCGCTTAACAAGTAAATGGAAGAAATATTCTTGTATAAGGTGATGAAGTGATGAAGTTGAGCGGAACTAGAACTAACTGTTACAGAGTACTAGTATTAATTCAACAAGACGTGTGCGACTGTTATAATGACTCTACGTCTTCCTGAATTCAAATTACCCTTTGTAGATGCGGTGAGGTTTTACATCACACCGCGATGCCTTGCGACGCCTTGGGCTTGTTAACAGCCTTCTATTCTACCAACCACCCTCTCCAACATTCAAGTAATAAATCAACTCGTGAAGGTGATAACGTTATACAATTGTAGGCTTTCTATTCAATTAAACTTTCTTTTTTTTTCATGAGTCGTTATCGAGTTTGTAAAAAGTTTAAAAAAAAAAATTTGCTGAAACATGTAATAAAACGTATTATACTGGTAACATAAATTTTAATAGAAGCATTTTTTCTTAGATAAAATATTTCATTCTTTGTTTAGCAAAAGACCACCGATATATTTTTCCCTCGATAACATTTTTCATTTAAAAATAAAGATAAAACTTTTAACTTATTAATAACTTTTTTCAACAAGATGGGTGCTCGAAGACTTATAAATAGTTATTCGTGATTATTCAAAGGTAAGTTACATTTTAATTTTGTAAATAAAAATGTAACAGTTTAAAGAAAAAAATAAGTAGTGTATTATACCAATATCAAAGCTGACATGTAAAAAAGCATTTATTTATCGATAAATAATTTATTATAGTAATGTGCCAGAATTTCCTTCTTTGTAAAGCATATTAATATGAATTCAGTAAATATGATGATACAGTGGGTGATAGACAACCGTTGCGTGGTCTGTCTTAAATAATATGTCTAAAATTTAAAATTAATTTCATTGAATGTGAGCTTTCCAAATAAATGTGTATAATAAGTAACGGTGAGAAAAGACTTATACGAAAAATTGGTTGAATTCAGCAATTGATTGTATGAGCTACGGACGATTCTTGTTCAGAATATATTGTAATCAAATGGATCTTAAATCTCTTTATATTCAACTTTATTTGAAAGCTGAGAATTGCTCACCAGCTCAAAGATTGCTAGTCCAACCTAGCAACCTTTGAGTAAGATATTATTAAGAGTTCATAACGTATCGTAAAATCTCAAGATTTATTTAGGTATATATATATATATATATATATATATATTTTTTTTTTTACAGAGGAAACTGGTAAACCGCTTAAAATTAGTATTATTTGACTCGGAGTCCTCCAAGATGTATAATTATCAACCCAGGGTTCATCATAATCAATGATTAAGTTTTTATTATAGAGGCTAGTCGAGGCAGAGTAAGTTAAAACAAGAATTGAAGTAAAACTTTTTTTGGGAGCCCAAATTACTGGATAACTAGATCCTTTATTACAACCATTACGCAGCGAGCTCAGAAGTAAATCATTGTCAAATTACTTACTTTTTAAATATAAGGTATTTTTCTTTAGATTGATTGTGACAGATTGGGGAAAAAATTTAAATATATATTTAATTTTCTTAATTATCGGGGCAGTAATTAGTCACATTATTATAAGGAAAGAGCTATATGTTTAATATTACTAGTGTAACATTAAACATATAGCTCTTTCTTTATCGTATTTTTTACATTACTACGTGTAGAAATTTTCCGAAATATCTTTTATTTTTTTTAGGTTATCTTTAACATGCTTTATTAATCTTGTTTTATTTCCTAAATGTGATGTTTATTTTCAACATATGCGGTGCTATATTTAATATTAGCTGATAATATGAATTTTTTTATTATTATTAGTTGTTTTAATTGACTTTTGAACGAAAACAATGAATGTAAAGTTTATTATAAACTAACATATACAGCTGTCACAGGTCCAAATTATACATACCATGCATGTACAAAGAGCACAGTAACATATGGATATTTAATTAAATAGTGTTTAAAGTACCCCTAGACGTAGTAAATATAAAAAAAGAACAAAATAATATTTAACAAATATCATAACCAAACAGTTGTAGAGAAAAGCAATAGAAATTTAGAAACAAATAAAATAAATTTAAATGCAAACAAGAGAAACACATTAATAAATACTTACTACTGTCATAATACTATTTATTCAATAAATAATATTACAAAAATATTTTATAATTTCTATGTATAAATAGTCAGAAAAAGAGACAAATCTAATAATTTAATAATAAAAAACCGAAATGTAAGATGAAACTAATATAAATAAATGGAATAAATAAATGACCTTTAATGCACGAGATTACACAACAACAAAACCTGCAATACTACATTTAAGTAAAGTAAATAACGTTAATAAAAAAAAAGTTAATAAAAATTAACGTTAAAACCGTTAATAAAAGTTTTTATACAAAAAATTCTTTTTATTTAAATATAAAAAGATATGTAATCATCCCCAAACAGAAATCATTAGAAATCAAACAATTAACATTAATAAAATACATTAAATATATTAAAAAATTATACATTAGTATCTAGAGTATCTAGTATCTAGTATCTAGTATCTAGAGGGTATGTTGTATGTGGAACATAAAATAAGACGTTCTTACAATAACAGATTCATCCAAATCTAAAAAAAAAACAAAAAAAAAAAAATTACAGCGCATAATCTGGGCTATTAAACAAAATATAGAAAAAAAAGGGTTCAGTCTTTCTTTCTTTTTCCTGTTTATCCTCCGGTAATTACCGTTCAGATAATAATTCAGAGGATGAATGAGGATAATATGTATGAGTGTAAATGAAGTGTAATCTTGCACACTCTCAGTTCGACCATTTCTGAGATGTGTGGTTAATTGAAACCCAACCAACAAATAACACCGGTATCCACGATCTAGTATTCAAATCCGTGTTAATATAACTGACTTTACTAGGACTTGAACGATAGAACTCTCGATTTTCCAAACCAGCTGATTTGGGAAGACACGTTAACCACCTGACCAACCCGGTGGGTTAAGGGTCCAGTCTACGACCGAGAAAATTTAGTGCTTGATGAAGATCCTACACGAGTGGATCGCATAATGTTGTGATTTGTAAAACAGCTTTCAAATATCAAATTATCTGCAAATTATACGAGGATCGATCCAGAAATAAATTCCCAAAGAGCTCCAGCCGCACGGGAAGGTGCGAGGCGAAATCCGGCAAGACTGCTGTGCGCAGCTGTTCTTCCACTCTCAATTCCGCTCGCCGCTCAGTCTTGGCTCAACAGCCAACAGCCAAAAATTAAAATTTAAAAAGATAGTAATTAAGAAAGGGACCACGTTTTTCACATTTTTCTCCTTCATTCATATGTATACTCTGAACACATCTCAAACATCCTACTTTTATCAACTTCACTTTACATATGTTAAGTTTCCTGGATCTACCTTTTAATTAATTTCCTGTTACTGCACGTTAAAAAATTCAACTTTATCTCAAAGGCTAATCATCACTCCGTATATCGCCCAAAACTTCTGAACATTTAAAAATAAAATAATGAACTGTAAAAACAACATTTGGAACAAATTTTCATAACCTATAACCCAAAATCATGATGGCGCTTAGTTGGCTTTAATAATTGTAAGAAAAAAATACTAGTGAGATTTTAGTATTAGTTTTAAACAAATACTAAACGTATATAGTCTTTGGTAACAATTTTAATGAATTTTAGTTGTAATTGTATCATGTAAGGTTGTGAATAAAAATAATAACAATAATTCCCCGGATAAATCCAACCCCACATCCGTACAACATCTACGCAAATTTCTGGGGAGGGCAACGTCATGGTACTTAAGTACTTGCATTATGTCGGGCAACGGGGAAATGGTCTTCCATTTCCCCGTTGCCCGACAACACACGTTCCACAAGGAGTTCCTCCTTGTGGAGTACGGGACTGGCGGTCTCGAGCTGTCCGAGCTGGTTGTGGTTGTCCTTCTCGGTTTGCTGTTTGTAGCGGTGGTGGGAGGTATGACCGTGATCTGATGGGCGACGCTAGGTGGAGTGCATCCCTCTCCACGGTTGTGGAACCGGGTTGAGGGTGGGCTACTGTGAGCTCATGTGAGATCCTCATGTCTGTGTCAACTATCATTGACACCATTCTGGAAGGTCTAGGAGTTGTCCTATTTATAAATAGGAAGTAGGTGTCCAAGAGATTAATAAAACACAGAAAGTCAGCTACTTTGATGCAAGGAAAATTGTACTTGGCAGAACGCCAAAGGCCGCGTATTATGCACAGGTTGCTCCTGCTCCTGCCTCTTCCTTCACACCAAAGGATATGTAACGGAATTGGTGCCAGCCTTAACAAGCTTAGGGAAACAAACTTATCATCGATAAGTAATTGAAGGATCGTACAATTAGGGACAGTAGCCCAAAGTCGTCGAGGAAATACTTAACTAAACAAAAGTGTCTTACTCCACCAAAGAATGAACATTCGACCAACTCAAAGGCAAAGGAAATTGAGACAAAAATGCAGAAGGAACTTGCAGCTAAATTTCAGAGTGAAAAAATCCCCAACTTCGAGAGCTTCGAAACCAGAAATCTTCATTTTGAAACAGGAAGATTTAGGAGAAACTACAATGGAGCCTCCGAAATCGTGAAGACATTTAACTGAGAGGGCGAGACACCGGCCGCCCCACACGGTCTTGCAATGAGTACACCCAGTCTCGAATGTGATTTACTTCTGACTGCACCAATTGAGCCGGTGTCATCTGATGCCGGCAGCAGGAGATCTTTCGCGATTTCCGCCGTAGAAACAAAAGGATCGTTATCGGATGTATAAGATACCACAAAATTCGACATCGAGGTCTTGGAGAAGAGGAAACACGAAAAGATGGCCTAAAGGGAAACCAAGGCGATAGAAGTGAAGAAAAGAATGATCGTATGTCTTACTCAAGAATTTTAAAATTAAATGGTTTTTTATTGATCTGTATTTTTTTGAGGTTTTTATATGAGTTTTGTGTAACATTAAATGGCTAGGGACCTTTATCCCTTGTCATTTTTTCTTTAATAGATTTTTTATTATGTGCTTTAATTTTCATCACAGACAAGTTTTTGTTTCGAGAGTTTTCATCAAATTTCGTAAAAAATTCACTTTAAAGCTTCGTTTACAGTGGCGATATATAGGCCATTAAAAGTCTTGCGAATTTCTTTCACAGGATCACTAGCACTATTTGGAATATCTCGAGCGATTAAGAATGGGCTGACTTTCTGGAAATTTCCATTCTCCTTTATTATAACCAAATGTCTTCGTTTGGGTACATTGTTGCCAAGCAAAACTTTCACAATGTTCTTCTGATTCTCTTGGTATCTTTTCTTATTCTCTCAGCCTCTTTGCTGCATTTCCGCTTCGCTTCTGGCGAATCGGCTGTTTCTAAACGAGGGTTTTTACGTGCACCCTCTGCCAACTTGAGTTGGCAGAGGGTAATGCCAACCCCCTCTGCCAACTCTGCCAACTCAAGTTGGCAGAGGGTAAAGTTTCTGCATTATGTATGATCCCTTCTGTAGCAAGGCTAGCCGTTGAGGTACACCCCCCCCCCCTCCCGGGGCTACTAACCTTGCAGGTCCAATCCAGTACTGCGGTGGAACTGGCATATGTCCTGGCAGAGAGCGGATGCAAAAACTCTGCACTGATTCCAGGCTCCTGCTCACCGAAGCTTTCAGGACTCCCATGCACCGACACACAATGGCACCTTCGCTACATGCCTACCACCGCAGGTGGTATGTGGACAACGGAAGGGTCTCCGTTACACCTGTAATAACCTCGACCCTGGCCTCCATATCGCCAGCTCTAAATGCGGGATAAGTCCATTTCCGACTCATTTCCAATGTACATGATCTGCAGGTGGCCGAAAAAATCCAATCCAAAATAGTGACCGGAAGGTGGAAGCCACGTCAAATAAAAGATACATTTCCGAGGAAAATACTCGGAGCCAGTTAGCCAGTTATATGTATTGTACGTATGTACGGCTGTTGCCGCCCTGAACGTGGAAAGTAGGTTGTGTGTTCCGGACATGGGTATTATCTACCTCAGACCAGTTATTATCAGTATTATTTTTCTACGTACGAAATAAAAATTTGTATAAAGACTAAAACAATAAAAGTGTGATCAATTTTATCTGTTTCGACCCAATAAAATATTTAAATATTAACGTAAAGACAAATTATTTAAACGTTGTGAAAAATGTTCATAGAAACTTCAATTGTTTATTAAGCTTCTGAAATAAAATAATATTTTAGAGTAATCCTACGTAAAATTATGATGTTCTTGGTGTTATGTCCATCACTATAACTACACGAACGCACTTTCATATGTACACACACAAACACACACACCCACACCCACACACCCACACACACACACACACACACACACACACACACACACACCCACACACACACACACACACACACACACACACACACACACAGAGAGAGAGAGAGAGAGAGAGAGAGAGAGAGAGAGAGAGAGAGAGAGAGAGAGAGAGAGAGAGAGAGAGAGAGAGAGAGAGAGAGAAACACACACAAATTTATTATTCTAAATAATATTAAATTGAAAGGTAAAGTCGTATTATTGAATACTAAATTATAAGTAATTATAAATGGTAATATTAAATATTTTGGTAATATGATAATATTAAATATAAAGTGAAATGGTTATTCTCAAACTAATTAACTTTTTTTGTAAGATAATCAATGCTTTACAATAAAAAGTAAATAAATTTCGACTATTAGTCGTTTTAAAGCGCTTCTTTCTTATATTTTTGTTGATGGACAATGACTTTTATATGATTACTCGACACAACTATAACTTACTCAGTGGTTTCCTTAAAGTTTTTATATTAAATCATTATTGACAATCTTAATTTCTAACAACCGTAAATATTTATAAATGCTAACATTCTTTCATTGTTATATTTTTCGATATTGAAAACAATAATAAGTAAACAATAAAACGGAAAATGATGATATAATTTTATTTTGATAGTCAGTTAAATCTCAAGCAATAATAATTTTAAAATAAAGTTTCTAATAAAGTTATACATAAAAAAATACACATTATTATTATTATTATTTATTTTTCAATGTTTTCTCAGTAGCTGTATAGTATTAAATTATAGCTGCTAAAAAACTAGTATGTTATTTCGTTTATGAGATTATTGTAATATTAATTTTAGATATGTATGTATTCCTTTCAATTCATTATAACTGCATTAGTATCTGAGAGGCTGAAAATTTAAAACCGTAGAATTATTTCTGGGTATATGATTTATTGAACCGTATCAGGTATTGTTATACTCAACAAAACAGTTGTTTAGAATTGAATTTGTATTTCGGTACAAAATAGGTCTGTTGTTGTTTTGTGATTAATATTATTATTGTTAGAGTGAATTTGCGCTTATGAAATGAAAACAGTCGGAAACAGATGGTTACGTTCCTGACCTTAATCACCTCTGAATTCATCATTGCCAAAAGTAAATTATACCACCGGGAAAGCAAAGGACATATAATATTATCCCAAAACTCTAGTGAGCGGTTTGAGGAAAGAAACGGGATCATGTTCATTGGCAATACTGTTATTTGTACAGGAAGTGATCCATCTTATAATATGCATACGTAATCAGATTTCAAAGGTACGTACGCTACAGAAAATAATCCTATTTAAAATACATATATTTCCATTTTTTTTATATTTAACATATATTTTATTTTATTTTATACAAGGTATCCAAAAATTCAGAGAAATTAGAAGACGTATACTATTTCTTTTGTTTACAAATATATATATAATTTAAACCGGTATAATAATTCGATTAAGTCTACATGTAACATGACTTTAGTAGTTCAAGGTTATTTTTTTCTAATACAAATAAACAAGAAATTAGGAATAAGTTAGTCAATGTCCTAAGAAGTATTTTTCATATATTTTTAAGCGTTAAATGTTATTACATCAGTAATTTCCAAAGAAACATTTTCCAACATTAAGTACTCTTAAAGATAACTTAAAATGTGGTAATTAATAAAATTCACAATTTAATACTCGTTCTTTTCAAATTAAAAATATTATTTATATGTATATTAATTAATGAAAATTCTAAGAAAATGTGTTGTAATTATTACAAGAATTTTGTCGTTAGAAGAAAAATGTTTGAAAAATTTCGAAAAGTAACAGTATAGTATCAACAAACATATTTAGGTCACCATATTGCGTTCAGATAATTAATTAAGACATATATTGATGCAAACATGCAATTATGTGCTTCTTTGAACTTTATAAACTTCCTTAAGGGCATTATTTAAACTCACCAAGCGAAACACGTTTTCCCTTCAATTATTACATTTCTACTACTGAGCTTGATCGAAATTATCACTGTCATTACAACATATGCATGCATAAACCCATTAAACTACTGCAAAACAATATTATTTTACAGTTAAACCTGCTATCTGAATTTAATGGAGTAAAACTACAACAAAAGTGTATTGTAAAGTATTACACAATAGCTGCATGAAGCGACTTGTTCACCTCAACTGAAAGGGAATATTATATATATACGGTATAAAATCTACTAGTGTCTATGGTTAACATTTTTCCGATTGACTACAATTGATCTAATACCTTTGAACCAGATATTTTTAAATTAAGAACATGAAACCTTTCTCAAAAGAAAAGTTTAAAAAAATGAAAAACAAATTTTTAAAATTCGTTTAATAAGAACTCCTTTACAATATTATGTGGGGAAGCTGTAATATCGAGAGAAAATAATGAAAGAACGCAAAACTTGTTCTGTCAACTAAGATTTACTGATTTTTTAATTATTATTTAAAATTTTCAAATTAATTTTCGTTATTTTTTTATAGTAAATACTCTTTTTTTTATTAAAATTATAATCTAAAATAACTATAACGTAAAATTCTACGATTATGCCACAAATCAACCTGTAAGTTTATATTATATATTTTTAATTTTTTTTCTGTTTTTCTGATGGCGTAATTTATCTTTTAACTAAAATACCAGGATAGTTCAGCACAACAGATCTTAGAAGATTCGAGAGGTAAAAGAACGAAGAAGAAATTTTAATTATTAATTTTTTAATAACGAATAATATAACTGATGACTGTAGTAGCTTAGGTTACAATATCACAATTTTGTATCAAACAAACAATCCGTTTTATAATGGTAAGTGAACTGCTCTCAGCATTCTCCTTGACTCAACAGCAGACTCACATCACACATAGATCGAGGAGTTCTGAAGAATAATTATTATAGACCATCGCGCGCGCACACACACACATATACACAAATACCTTGTGTATTACCTTTGTGTGATAGATCAACAATGTTGTACTTGATATTTACAGACTTCTGGAATATATTAATCAATCAAAACACAATAACTTAGAAAAAAAATAGCAACATTTACTACCAAATTATGAAAGTATTAATTCGATAGAATATAGTCCTGCTTAACTCTAGATTTTAGTGTATCAAGAAGATAACAAAGTAAATGATAAAATAAGCAAAAAGTGAAAACAATACTTTTTTTTTGTATGAATATATTACAAATTAAGTCAGTTTAATTTTTAATTGATATATCTTCAAAAAAATGTTATCATTAAAGTTTAAGTTTTAATATTTAAACGAAGAATATTCTCTCTCTTCATCGTTTTATACAACTACTCAAACAGGGGTGTAATATTTTTAGGGTGGATGTATGTATCTTGTTTCTACCGTAACAGCTCAACAGCCGAACCGATTTAGATGTATCATCCCCGCGATGGAATACTTACGTTTCCGGGAGTGTCATAGGCTATATAAATATGTGTGTATATATATATATATATATATATATATATGAATGCATATATACGAATAAAAGTATATATAGTAGTGGAGATTTGCTAATTGAAACACAAACTGTAATGAATTGAATTAATGAACTGTAAACTGTGAGCCTGTATCACTGTTTTTTTATTATTTTTTAACCTCCGGGACCACCGTTAGTTATTGTTTCAAATGATGAAATGAATGACAAGTAGCATGCGAAAATGTCATACATACCTATCATTGTGTTATCAGGATTTGAATGAATGATTCAGATCAAGCGAATGAATAAAATTACAAAAAAAAAAAAAATAGAATTAAATTTTTTTAAAATAATATAAATAAATTTTAAAAATTTCTGTTTAATAATAATGGGTTTTCCGAGTGGACTGCGACTGAGGCAAGAGTGATTAAGTGAAGCGAGCACCTCGTATGAGGCTAGAACAATCATTACCATCAACTGGTTACAAAGTGGTTGCTTCTTGACCGCTGTTTTGGAAGGTGCAGTAAGGTGCTCTTATAATATCTCTGCAAACAATGGTTCGATTTTCAGAATTCAAACAGGGTACATAAAAAGTATTAAAATTACTCCTTTTTCTAACTCTGGTTAAATTACGTATTCTAGTGTGTATGCCTCTTCCTGAAACGATCTGTTGGAAAAACCTTCTAGTTTAGTTATTGCTACATATTCCACATTCAGTCACTTGGAATTATTACCATGGAAGGAATTGACTGAATTTATCGAAAATAAATCTAATTTTATTCTTTGTCGAATAAATATAAAAATTTTAAGTTAAACATAAGTTTAACTTAATGAGTTTAACGTGAATCTATTTAATGTAAAATTACTCTCTCTTATTGTTTCTTAACTCAGAAAAAGTTTATTCTGGGAAGATTTGATTGTAATATTAAACTTTACATATATTTATTACATATTTACATCTTTTAGGACATAAGATACATTGAGTATTCTTATTACTTACCTTTCCCTTATGAAAATTAATCCAAATTAATTTTGTCGGTTTTATTCTATTTTAATGAAAAATTATGGTAGATGAGTATTAGTTAACTTTACTAAGTACAGTGCATATAAACATAAATAATTTAAAAAAATAAAAATAAAGTGTAATTTTCGGTTATTAGCTGCGAATTATATAATCTCATTAAATATTTTAGAGTAAGGTAAAGATTATGTTTAAACGGGCCAAACTGTTTGATAAATTTATGTATTAATTTACTGAAAAACTTATTTTTAATTGAAATAATTTAATTTCAAAATAAAACTTTTAATTAAGAGATTTATAAAAAAGTTAGATTTTTACCAGTTATCTTTCTTTTATTTTTAACCTGTATATTTTTGTATGCTACATACAAATTAAATGTTTATTTAAATATATAAATTACAGAAAAAAAATAAATCAATTTTCTTTATCTCAATTTAACAAGCGAGAAAAAATATAAAATAAAAATTCAATTTCTTTTTATGTTTTATGTGAAAATACGATTTTTAGTTGTCTAGAAATAGTAAGAGCTTTCTATACGATTCATGTAAATTCAACCCAAGGGATTACACATCCTGGATTTTGTCAGAGGAAACAGCCTGAGGAACGGAAGGGGCTTGTAACCTTGCAAAACATACAGGAAAATCCTGTTAGCATTGTTGCTTTTGATCAAGTTGCAATTTCTAAAGGTGGAGCTCGGTCGTTGGATGATGGTTAGAGGAGGTTCTACAACGGTTGGCGAGCAGAAAACTGTTGTATAAAACACCTTCATTTTACTATTGTACACACGCAAGCTCTACCATTCCCTACTTTATATTAACTAACGTATTATTATCAGAATGGTACTTTGTCGTTACATGTGGTTTTTCTCTTTCTATACTTTATTTTATACAGTTTTAATATAAAATTTAACACTAATGTTTAATTAACTTATAAATTAACAAAATTACTTGATAAATAATAATATAAACTTTTAACTTTTGTATATATCATTGTTTAATTATTCTGTTTATTAATCGATTTCTAAAATATTTACAACTCACGGACTTCATTGACTTGTCAAAAAATGTACTAACAAATGAATGAAAATATACCGTTACAAATTGTTTGGAGCTACTTAGTAATCTTCTTTGAACTGTTCATATTATCGGAGCCTTGAACATTTATTATGAATAGACGTTCCATACATAAGGCCTCATGAATGAAAGTTCTTTCAAGTAATTTATTAAAGACGAAATTCTAATATTACCTCATACAAAAATAATATCACTCTAATCAGACAAACCTGAAATTTCTACATATCTGTTCGTTATGTACTAAGCTATTCAATTAACGCCTTCAAAATTGTTTTTTTATCTATTTTGATTTAGATATTTTATTCTTATTTTCCAACAAGGATGTTCCCTATCTCCGTTACTTTTTAATCTTTACATGGAACTAGCAGTTAATGATGTTAAAGAACAATTTAGATTCGGAATAACAGTACAAGGTGAAAAGATAAAGATGCTACGATTTGCTGATGATATAGTAATTCTAGCCGAGAGTAAAAAGGATTTAGAAGAAACAATGAACGGCATAGATGAAGTCGTACGCAAGAACTATCGCATGAAAATAAACAAGAACAAAACAAAAGTAATGACATGTAGTAGAAATAACAAAGATGGACCACTGAATGTGAAAATAGGAGGAGAAAAGATTATGGAGGTAGAAGAATTTTGTTATTTGGGAAGTAAAATTACTAAAGATGGACGAAGCAGGAGCGATATAAAATGCCGAATAGCACAAGCTAAACGAGCCTTCAGTAATAAATATAATTTGTTTACATCAAAAACTAATTTAAATGTCAAGAAAAGATTTTTGAAAGTATATGTTTGGAGTGTCGCTTTATATGGAAGTGAAACTTGGACGATCGGAGTATATGAGAAGAAAAGATTTGAAGCTTTTGAAATGTGGTGCTATAGGAGAATGTTAAAAATCAGATGGGTGGATAAAGTGACAAATGAAGAGGTATTGCGGCAAATAGATGAAGAAAGAAGCATTTGGAAAAATATAGTTAAAAGAAGAGGCAGACTTATAGGCCACATACTAAGGCATCCTGGAATAGTCGCTTTAATATTGGAAGGACAGGTAGAAGGGAAAAATTGTGTAGGCAGGCCACGTTTGGAGTATGTAAAACAAATTGTTGGGGATGTAGGATGTAGAGGGTATACTGAAATGAAACGACTAGCACTAGATAGGGAATCTTGGAGAGCTGCATCAAACCAGTCAAATGACTGAAGACAAAAAAAAAAAAATTCTTATTTTCACAAAACTTTCGTCACTACTATATCATTTAATCATTATTTTTATTATTTTAACATGCATAATAAAACTGAGTAAATTTATTGAGTTCACGGTAGACAGATACAATTATTTTCATTAAATTGTTCTTGAATAAATGTTAAAATAAAATCAGTTTGTTTGAACAGGATATAATTTTGGGGGTTTGGTGTTTAAAAATTTTACATTATTTCAAAGGTTTCAATCAAAACTCTTTTGATAATCATAAATTTTGGATATTGTAATACCTACAGTGGAAGATGAAATAAAATCTCTTCACATGAAATATAAGAGAGACTTAGGCACACAAATTCATTGATCATTGATATTTTTGATAACAATGAAGACAATTATAAACTCGAAATTTAAAATATTACATTCCATTTCAGTTAAACGTTTTTAATAAAATGTTTCTTTCATAAGTTATGTTATACAATATTATAACAAATTAATACAAAGAAAGTTTTTAGATAAATCGAGTAATAGAACAAATTTAGAGGATTTTAAAGGCATATCATCCTGATTTTTACTTGTTTATTCTTGTTGTCGTTTGACTATAGTAAAATTTTCTTACTACTTGTAAAAAAATTAAGATTAAATTTTATTTAAAAATTTAATAATTGAAAAATTTAAAAGATTTAATCATGAAACTAGAAAATGTTTTATCCCATCAAAACAACTTATTTCATTATTTCTGGATCATGAAAATAGACCGAAAAACTGTCAAGGATAATTTTAACTAATTGTGTAATTATATTGCTAAACTGACTATAGCCAGGGTTTAAAAACCAATTTCATTTCTTTATTAAATTTTTAATAGCCATCAGATATTTTTCACCTAGAAGAACTTAAAACACAAAAAGGTAGTTGTTTATTTGGTGGATTTTTTAAATTAAACAAAATAAAATTGGTATTTTCCACCAATACCGATAATTAAAACTAAAATAACATTGAAACAATTAGTTTCATGTTAACAAGTATAAACAAGAAAATCGTTAGAATATCTTTATAAAAATTAATGAGGCTGGCTAAAAATACAAAACCAAATCCAAAAAGGAAAGAGTTTTCATTAAAAAATGTCAAGTTTGAATCAAAGTGGAATTACTTTAAAACGACAAATAAATTATTAAAAACCACTGAAAACCCTTAAGTTTCCTTTCATATTGTACATCTATTCTTAAAAAAAATTGTGAAGTTCGGTTATTCAGTAAATCAGTTTCGTTAGGAAATATCAGACGTTGGCTGAGTTTTAGTAACAATTGTAATTTAAAATAACTTCAATAAAAAACGGAATATTAAGAAATTATAATGAGATTAATGATTAATTTTATTTTTATTATTATTATGTTTTTTTATTATTATTATTATTATTATTATTATTATTATTATTATTATTATTATTATTATTATTATTATTATTATTATTACTTATTTATGTATTATTTTTCTTACTATTTTAAATATATGATCCAATTTTGAAAACTTTATAATAATTTATCAGAAGTTGTAAATATATATAAAATGTAAAAATTCGTTGTTGAGTGAGTAGATAATGTAATCTGTTTACATTACAAATTTATTCTGCATCCTTAAGAATAATTTCTGAGAAAAACGATTTTCTTCATTAGATTATGTAGACTACGTAAAATCCTGTTCATTAGAATTGAAATTCATTGTTTACTTGTACAATCACCTACTTTGTGAAAAATTTTCTCCTTCAAATATTGTTACGGAATAATGTTTATACTTCGTACTGTATAATGTTATTATTGACGCATCTAAAACATATTAATGTTATGAAAAAATAAATCGCTGTTAAATTATTAAATGTTAGTTATATCAACAATACATAAATTAAAACTATTTCAATATGCAAAAAAAATTGTAATTTAATTTAATTGTAAAAAAAATGTGATGTGGACATCACATGACTTCCTTGTTCGCCTATTAGATTACACACGCGCACGCGTACCCATACACTTTCCAACAAGTCATAACTTATGTCACAAGGTGAATTAAATGACTTGGTTACGAATTTAAATTTATCAAAAAATCAAGCTGAACTGTAAGGATCAAGATTGCAAGGTTGGAATTTACTTTAAAAAAAAAAAACAAAAATTTCGGGCTTTCGAAGCCGACAAAAAGAACTTTCTCAGTACTTTATTGATGAAAATAATTTTGTTTATTGCACAATCACTGATGAGTTTATCTTGCACTTAGGACAAGTTCATAAACCTGAAGACTGATGCCTTTTCATAGATTCGTCCAAGTGTATTTTAAAAGTGGGTCTATTACCACAACGGTAACAAATATTCTTCGATACCAATAGCTATGGTATTAATTTGAAACCCCTAGCTGGAACATATGTCGTGATTTGAAAGTTGTACCTATTTTGGTAGGCATGCAGTTAGGCTATACTAAGTACATGTGTTTTCTTTGCGAATGGGACAGCCCCATTCCCTAGGGATAAACATTATATTACCAAAGAGTGGAAGAAACGAGACAACTTAACTGCAAATCGGAAAAATATTATTTATGAGCCCTTAGTCGAACCCATAAAAATTTTTTACCCCCTCTACATATCAACCTATGACTATGAAAAATCTAGTAAAAGCAATGAAGAAGGATAGTCCCGGATTTTTTAACATCAGGCAGAAATTTTCCAATGTAAGTGAAGGAAAAATTAAGGAAGGAATGTTTGTTGGTCCTCAAATGAGAGAGTTGGTCAAAGATGATGTATTTAACTCGATGTTAAATAATGTAGAAAGTGCAACTTGGGCATCATTTAAAGACGTTAGCAAATTTTTTCATGGCAAAGAAAAATTTGTCAATTACCACGATATTGTTAATCAACTTCTTATTTCGTACAGAGTTATAGGATGTAATATGTTTTTGAAAATAAATTTCATCCACTCACATATGAAGTTTTTCCCGGAAAACCTTGGAGACGTAAGTGACAAACACGGTGAACGTTTCTACAAAGACATTTCGGTGATGAAAAGGCACTATAAAGGAAAATGGAATACTAAAATGGTAGCCGTTTACTGTTTGTCATTAAATCGGGATGTCCCTGAGGATATTTATAAAAGAAAAGCATCAACGAAACCATTAAACACAGGTATGGCTATGCAAAATTAGAAATTTTACAGAATATAATTATACTTTCCCTTATTTTTTTTTGAAGCGTAATTTATTTTAAACTAAGGGTGATAGAAAAATGTTATTAACAGATCAGTAATTTAGGCAAAAAAACAAATCAACGAATTGTATCACACTTAGAGAAACATTAATTTTTTTGTCAATATATTTAAATTAAAAAAAAAGTTAGAAAAAAAAATGAATTCGGATTCGAACTGATGTATCTTCCCCTTGTAAGATAAAATATTTCATTAATTAAAAGTTTATTTGGCTACCAGTCTAAAACCAATGAAAATAAGTACCACTTAAGATACATCGTTGAAAAGCTCTCAATGAGAGCTTATTACTGCAGTTAAAAAAAAGTCCAAAATCAAGATTTATTTTTGAGTTTGGGCTTTTTGGACATTTTTGGCCAGTCAACTGCAATCAAAAGGAAAGGTGCACAACAAGATGTTACAGCAGTCATAAATCCGAAATTTCAACATTCTACGTCTAATCGTTATTTAGTTATGCGAGATACATACGTACTTACGTACGTACAGATGTCACGCCGACGTGCGGTACCGGTATGGTGTGAGGCCTTAAACGTCAAAAGGAATGAAGGAAGGTTGGCCTTGCTTCAGAGAAAGGGCCGCAATTAAAATCATCATTTAAAGACGTTAGCAAATTTTTTCATGGCAAAGAAAAATTTGTCAATTACCACGATATTGTTAATCAACTTCTTATTTCGTACAGAGTTATAGGATGTAATATGTTTTTGAAAATAAATTTCATCCACTCACATATGAAGTTTTCCCTGAAAACCTTGGAGACGTAAGTGACAAACACGGTGAACGTTTCTACAAAGACATTTCGGTGATGAAAAGGCACTATAAAGGGAAATGGAATACTAAAATGGTAGCCGTTTACTGTTTGACATTAAATCGGGATGTCCCTGATGATATTTATAAAAGAAAAGCATCAACGAAACCATTAAACACAGGTATGGCTATGCAAAATTAGAAATTTTACAGAATATAATTATACTTTCCCTTATTTTTTTTTGAAGCGTAATTTATTTTAAACTAAGGGTGATAGAAAAATGTTATTATCAGATCAGTAATTTAGGCAAAAAAACAAATCAAGGAATTGTATCACACTTAGAGAAACATTAATTTTTTTTGTCAATATATTTAAATTAAAAAAAAAGTTAGAAAAAAAAATGAATTCGGATTCGAACTGATATATCTTCCCCTTGTAAGATCAAATATTTCATTAATTAAAAGTTTATTTGGCTACCAGTCTGAAACCAATGAAAATAAGTACCACTTAAGATATATCGTTGAAAAGCTCTCAATGAGAGCTTGTTACTGCAGTTAAAAAAAAGTCCAAAATCAAGATTTATTTTTGAGTTTGGGCTTTTTGGACATTTTTGGCCAGTCAACTGCAATCAAAAGGAAAGGTGCACAACAAGATGTTACAGCAGTCATAAATCCGAAATTTCAACATTCTACGTCTAATCGTTATTTAGTTATGCGAGATACATACGTACTTACGTACAACAGATGTCACGCCGACGTGCAGTACCGGTATGGTGTGAAGCCTTAGACGTCAAAAGGAATGAAGGAAGGTTGGCCATGCTTCAGAGAAAGGGCCGCGATTAAAATCATCGCAGCAAACAGAACAGTGTCATAGGAGGCTGCGGGAGTTCTGGCGGGTGTCCCGCCAGTTGGACTGAGGACTCTACAGTTGAAGCGAATTCATGAGGGAATGCCGCTGCCTGATTCTGCGGCCGTCGTACTTGCGGAGTGACATGAGAGGTGGAATACCGCGAATACGAGAGCTGAATGAGTGGCTGAGGAGAAAGCATTGGGACGTTGATTAATACGTCTGCCAGTTCCTCTCTGGTCACGGAGGATTCGAATCCGACTTCTACAGATTTCCGAGAAGGGAATTCCCTGATTGTATCTGTTGTGGACTAGTGGATACTATGGAGCAGACATTTTATGGTTGTTCCAGATGGGACAAGAACAAGGTACGAGCGGGTATTGGACGGATCATGGTGAAGGACACAGTAGTTTAATTGCTACGAGGTGCCAAGCAATAGAAGACGGTTGGGGGAATGGTTGCCATGATCCTGTGGATGAAGTTGAGTACAGCGTATGGCGTACAAGGTAACTAATGTGTAGTCTTGTGGTGAGGGGATTTACTAAAATAATGAAGCCTGAGACGAAGCGTGGCGACGTCTAAAGCTAAAGAGGTAGTCCCTACGCCTAAGGTGTTCTGGTCCATCCACATGCAAGAGTAGAGGGGTCGGAGCTACCCGATGATGGTATGGGGGACCCTAAAGGTATAGGAGATGGCACCTATGGAATCCCATAAGATTTGCACCTATGGAATCCAACTATGTCGTACTGGGGTACGACAAATGAGACTAATGTCAAAGTCGTACAAAGATAGTAGAACAAACTATTGAGAAATATAAAAGAAGCGCCGTGGTTTGCGAAACAATCTGAAACATACGATTACCAGGGGTTTGCAACCGTTCCAGAGGAGATTCGATGATTCAGTAAAAGATATAAAATGAAACTGAACAAACATATGTTCTGGCTGGCGGTTAACCTCCTGGATAACAGCGAGGATGTTAGGAGCCTAAAGCCATAACATATATTAGATCTGTAAGTTATCCGAATTTTAAGGTAACCTTAGTGTGTTGTGCATCGTCAAATTACTTCATTTCGTTTCGCCACTTACTTGTGTTAGTCCTTTGATTTGTTTCATTGTTTGTTTACATCTACCATTCTACGGATTAAATTGCTTATTAATTTTAAGCAGGATTAAATATTTCTTAAATATGAACACAGAAATTGAAAATTATCTAGCAGAACTACTTAATCTACAGCCACAGCTAAGAATTGAGTGGAATAATGGAAATTACACTTTAATTCTTAGTTGAATTTGAATTTCTATTCCTATTAATAATATTTTAGAAATTCATTATTCACTGAAATAACGATTCAAAATTTAGCTGTTTGAAGACTGTTCATGGTATGTATGTATGTACGTATGACAATATTCTTATTACGTAAATGAATTTGATTTTTAGCATAAATTTTATGCTAAAAATCAAATTCATTCAATTCAGGGGTCGGCAACCTTTTGAGTCGGAAGGGTAAAAAATTACAATTTACAATTTTTCAAAATTTTTAAAGAGCCACAAATTTTTTTCGAAAATAGGTTTATTAAATAACAATTTATAGGTACTTACGCTTATAATTATTATTTTAACGCTAAATTTTTAATTATAAAAGCTATAAAATAGATAAATAATAAAATAGGTAACTTATTAAATATATATTTTAACAAAAACATTCGCGGTAATAACCAACAGTAGTACTTTGTTTCTTTTTTGACAATTCTTATTGACTTTAAAAAAGTAGTTAGGTATCTTATTTGGAAAAAAATATGTATAATTTGTATTTTAAAAATATAATACTTATTATGTTACCTATCTTTACTTCGGTTTATTTATTATTATTATTATATGTACACACATAACTTTGAGAAGATAATTCGCTTCTAACTCTTTTACTTGAAACAATAAACTATACGTCACAGCCAATGCACTGGTGAAGACGCCAAATTGTCTTGCGTCGAAAGCGAATTAAAACCTACATAGAAACATCCAACGACGGCGTCATTCGAGAGCTTCTGAAGGACTGACGACAGTGACGACGCGTGTCACGGGGGAGGGGTGCGGTAAAAAGTGAGTACAAGTGGCGAGAGCCACTTGTACTCACTTTTCACCGTGCCGAAAACCACGGCGAGAACCGCATGGCTCTCGCCGTGGTTTTCAATGTGGCGAGAGCCGCATGGTCGGACGGTGTGGGAGTTCCTTGATGCGGTTGCTTTGTTCAACCGACATCAGTAGTTTACTGAAGGCAAAGTCTCCTACCACACTGCTGTAGAAAGCTAACCTAGAGATATATGGCTGACCAACACGTAATTAAGCCTCCAAGCCTTAATAGCCTGCCACGCCTAAGTCCCTGAATGCTGGCATTCAGCGACCTAGGCGTGGTAGCGAATTGCTGTCTACACGAAGTAAATTTTATTTTATGGATGTCATACATATTTTAAGCAGTTGACGGGGTGCACCTATCCATTTTAGTAAATATATGACAGGTGGGGGGTTGGGATACGTAAGTCGGTGGTGTATGGCACCGAGCTTAGTCCGCTCACGCTGTTAAGTAAGTTCTAGGAGCTATTTAGGACACTGGTCGCTAAACTGTTTCGAGGCTCAGTAGCCGTTTGTGGCATAAACATTCGGTCTTATGCTTTAGGGCGACCGAATGGAGTGGTAGCGGAGAAATGCCAAGCAAATCAATACTATAGGGTGTTGTGCTTATTCAAAATTCTTCGTTTCGTTTCGCCACTTATTTTTATTGTTCTTTTATTTTTTCACTGTTTCTTTGATAAGTTATTCTTCGTGTGATTGATAAGACTATTTTTTGGTATTTTCTTTACATTTTATGTTCTGACTTTATCTTTGTTCCTTGGACTTATCTTTGTATGTACCTATTTATATTTATTATACGTATACTGAATAGGACAGATACATACACGTAAATATGTGTACTTCAAGAGTACTTTGAGGGATTTCAGTGGAAACTTCTCTTTGTACATCATTTTTTTTAATATTCATATTTACTTATGATTCCAGAAAATTGGAACAGAATGTAAATTAAGCACTTAGACAAAACAAAAAAAAATTTTAAGTTATAATAATCATGGAATTATAATATTTTCTACGTTTATTTTGGTGAATCACCGTCACTAAGTCCACACTTTTATTTAAATCATTACCATTAGTCAATCGACTCAAAGTTTTTTTCCATTCTTTCCTAATCATTACCCCAAATAGCAGTTTAGCAACTTTATAACAATTTTAATCAGTCTTAATTTTTCTAGTAATAGGTGAGCTTATTTATAGTTGTTATATTGACTCCTTATAGTGATTTTTTTTCAAGATAAAGTAAACCTCTTCTAGTATTTCGTTCTTTTCCTCTACAACTCTTATTAAATTTATCAACACCTTTTTACTAAAGCAATTTTGATACTAACAGCTGTAATGTATTATTCCCATCATCACTGCTATATATTAAGTCTTTTCAAAGAATATTACACATCAAATTTCGATAGTTCTTTTAAAAAGGTTGAATATCTGTTGATACACAGTATAAAGCAACAAAATCAAAATCAGCTAACTGGACAATTAAGATGAAACATATTCAAAATTGCCTTCTTGACTATGGAAGAGACATTGTGTATTGTAAACAATAAATTAGAAATTAATGTCAATGAATTACTGTTATTGATATAAAACATTCTTTCGGGACTTTCAGATTATAAAAATGAACAATACGAAATATTGTAGTAAGAGGTAAGCAGAAATCGATCACCTGCCTTATAGATGACGCTGTACCAGTGGGGATCAATTTAAAAATGTATATGTGTATTGTGAAAAGCTAACGAAGTATAAACATTTGTAGAATCAGGTAATGGAAGTCTGGACCCAAAAAAGAGATACATATTGTTTTTCTATCGTTAAATGAGAAGGAAAAGATTTCGGACTCCCTGCATAATGCATTAAAATCTCTTGGTTTTCTATTAACTTCATTTCTACATAAATTATTATTAAGATGATATGGAACGGGAAACATCAGTAAGTTATGTTCTCAGATTTTTCAGTAAAAATCTGAGACGTATGCGTACATAAGATATTTTTGTTCAGCTACACTAATATAGAATTGGTAGGACTATTCTATTATTTCCTTTAAAGGACCGGCTTTAACGCGTAGTAACTGATAATCAGCCATTTAAAATCAATAATAATGATAATATCAGTTATCCAATTTTAGTATTTTGTATACCTGTTCGTAATTCCACTTTATTAATTATATTTATAGCTCCTGTATTATAAGTTTCTCAAAGTTTTATTTAAACTCCTCTTCATTCTCAACCTAGCGGTTGTGACGCAGCTAAATTTTTTTTCAGGATTGTCATTTGTAAATTCATTTTATTATTTTTTTGTTTTAGTATGCCAATTAAAATATATCAAGAAAAGTTAAGTAAGCCTACTGTTAAATTTATTAATTTTTTTTGTGGGGGATAACATTTCAAAACAAATTTCTTGAAATCAAAAATTTATTTAGAATGTTTTTCGTCAAATATAAATTCGTACTTTACAAAGTTAGAGGAGAATACGATTAGAATATGTATCCTTTTTTGATGATATCAAAAATAAGTTAAAACAGTGATGATAAGTTAAAACAGAAATTTTAGTACTCTTAAAATTGTAAACTTAATACTATGAATTCTATATTGATAGATATATTGATAGTTGTCATATAAGTTTATAATTAAACATTAATAGAAGTCAATTTTTAATTCTAGTTTTGAAGGGAATTTCAAACTCATTGATATCATTATTGATATATAATATATCGCCAAATACATTTTCACCTAACGCATATCTATTGCACTAAATATACTTCTCGTTTATTACATTATGCCTTCTCTACTGAAATAATAACAGTAATGTTAGTGGTGGTTAATTTTTTCTTTATAGAATATTTATTTTTCAAAATATATAATTTAAGTATTTATTTTCATAATGTTTACGTTGCAATCTGTTCAACTAGAAAACAATAAGCAACTCCCCCCCCCCCCCACAAGGACAATGAGATGAGTATGATATGTATAAGGTGTAAATGAGGTGTACTCTTGTACAAACCCAGACCGACCATTCCTGAGATTTGCAGACAATTGAACCTTAACCACTAAAGTACACCGGTGATTTATTACTAAGCAATATGGTGGATAGTATATTATGGTGTTTACATATTACTATATAAACAATAATAATATATTTTTATTAAAAATGTAGTAAAATGTTTTTTAATAAGATTGTAAGTTTTTAATTTTTTTTCAGTATAATTTAATAACAGACCATCAGTAAATCATTGTTACGGTAGTTAAAATTATTTCTCGTATAGTTTGTACAAACGTGGCACGTGTATTGGAGTATAAAAATTAATTTTATTCCACCGATATAAAAAGAAAATAATGTTTTCCATTTAGCGTATACTATTGTTATGTGAAATAATAAAGTTAGAAAATAAAAAAAATATCATTCGGTGTATGTGGTTTTATTAAAGATGAAAATATCAATATCATCAAGAAATCCTGTAACAGAGGGAAATAATACCGAAGGAAAAGAGGTGTATAGATAGAATGATAGAATATGCTATGAATGTAATAGAAGGAAGAGGTAGAGAATATTTGGATGCTTTCGCATCTATCTGCTATACTACTAAACGTATAGCGAACAACTGTGGCACCGTTTACCACAATTTTATATCAAATGAAATGTTGCAATAATGTCAGACTTACCTGAGTCAGGAAGCAGTTACAGGCCGCATTTCTGTTCATTTCGAACATTCAAACAACGCTCTAGCCATTTGTGGTTTTCTAGATCTACACTGGACGTAATAAACGTTAAATTGGAGCTCCTAGTAGAGTTACTTTCCATCTGTTTCAACCGATTCCATTATTAATGTGGAATACGTTTGCCTGACTGAAAGTTCGTCTTTCTGTATTCTGTATTAAACTTCCATCCTTGTTTTCAATTACTCTAGCTTTGTGGATTTTCAAGTGGGTTCATGAATGTTATCCTCCCTAAAGTTTCCGTCATACTTGTTCTATAACATAATCTTCCTCAGTGTTAAAATATAAAAAGTAATTGGAGAGATTGTTCTCATCTAATAAATATTTTTATATTTTCTCGAATCATAAGATAATAAAAAAAAAATGTCATTTAACAAGTTAAAATACATTTTTAATTATTGCTATTTATTTTATTAAATAAAAAAAAATATTAACAAAGAACTGGTGAAAAGTAACAAAAAAAAATTGTTAAAAAACCGTAAAGATGTAAAATATTAATTGCACTATCGAAAACAACTACAATTACTTTTGCGTCTGAACCGCGTAACCCTTCTCCGTTAGCAGTCTATTATACTTGAAATAGTTTCCTCTTTCATTGTTTGTCGTAGTAAAATGGTTAAGTATCTGTCAAATGTATTAACGCAGCCCTAGCTGTTTAGGAATGTTAGCTTTCTATAAATAATAAAAACAAATTTGTATATTGATGACATAAGATATTTTAAAACATAACGTTAAAAGTTTTAATTAACTAAATTATCAATAAATATTTGTAATTAGCCAGTAGGTGAATAACACATTCATACTTTGTCAATCGTTGTTACAATTCCTTAAATAATATGTTACAGTATGATTTACAAAGGCTTTCTAAAAGCCTATGATTTAAAACGTGTTTGACATTTATTTTTAAATAGTAACTTTTTATTTCGTATTTCTTCACCATACACAAAATCACATAACTGTTGAATGGTTATTATCTATATAAATAAAAACTTAAATCTCCAAAGGTTCTTCACCGATTGCTATGAAATTTTGACATAACGTTGCATTCAAATACGCGCGTGTTTTTATGTGCTTACATCTATATACTTAAGATGTCACTCCTGTGACAGGTAAAAACATGTTTAAAAAAAAACAGCGCTATCTGTTGGACGTAAAAGCAACACACGCTATACTAGATATTTTACGATTCCATTTCAATGGTTCCGATACGTGTGTCCGCAACTACTGGTCTGATTTACGGGCGGGGGAAAAAGGGAGAAAGGGTAAATCGGAAAAGGCAAAAATAGAAAAAGGTAAAAAGGGAAGAATGGGAAAATGGAAAAAAGCATAAAAGGGAAAGCGGGGAAAAGGTAAATCGGGAAAAGGAAGAGGAAAGGTAAAAATGAAGGGGAAAGGGAATTAAGGAGGAGTGGAGCGGAAAGGGAAAAGGGGAAATTGAGAAAATGGGAATGAATGAGAAAAGTAAATGGAGAAGTGGGGGAAAGGCAGTATCGTAAAAATTAAAATGGCGAAAAAGAAAATGGGAAAAGGGAGAACGGGTAAAAGCAAAAAGTAAAATTTTGCGAAGTTCCGTAATGTTCATTTTGTTAATGTTTTATCAAGTCTTCAATTGTGTTCATTTAATCTATATATATATACATATATATATATATATATATACTCAAATCTAGCAATAGCGAAGCATTTCCATTTCCGGATCTGCTAGTTTTCCTAATAAAACAATTTGAAAAAAATTAACTAGATGCATATGTGCCTAATAGTTAAAAACACGTTTATAGTTTGTAGTTGCTGTTTACATAAGTTTGTAATAACTAACGAAATTCGAAAGTCATTAGCGATATGTTACATCAGTTTTAAGATACATATTATCTTTTCGTAATTAATTATTTCAGAATTACACCTGAGTTCAAAATAAATACTAGGAGAGAGATTGTCGGAGATTTGCCGGCAAATACTAGGAGTATTAGCCGGATTAATATAATGAAGTTCTTCTTTGGAATTTAATGAAAATGTTGACTTTTTTTTAAAATAAAAATGTGAGTAACATAAATTATACAAAGACAGATGTGGTACATAAAGTTAACAATTATTAATTATAATTTGAATCTTTTATTTTGAAGAAATACAAATTGAAAGTTTTAGTGTTTTCATTAAACATAACTACACAAATGTCTAATTTTTATTCTTTTTTTTTAAAAAAGATCTAGTAAATTCATCTTTTTTACCGGATTATTTTTGCTCCTTCATTTTTACAGTTTCAAAAGCGTTGAAAATATAATAAAACTTTATTTTTTTATGAAAGGTTTATAACGCTTGGTATTCATTTGAAGTATTTAATAGATAAATAAAATAATATTTCATTTTATTAAAATATATATATATATATATATATTTTTTTTTTTGATGATTAGGCTACATAAGCGTAAAGCTTGTGTGAGGGATATGGAAATGGAATTCTATAGCGTAAGAAAAATTACATGCCTAGCCGGAATTCGAATCCAGGATCTCCGGATGAAAAGACGAGATGCTAAAACTCCGTCATGGAGATCGAAATTATTATTATTATTATTATTATTATTATTATTATTATTATTATTATTATTATTATTATTATTATTATGTAATAATGAATTTTATTAATACTTTATTTCCTGTAGACAAAAATTTACAATCGATTTCTCCTGATGAAAAAATAAACAAATAATATGTTAAACTGGCGTATGAGAGAGGGCCAGCCAGTTATGATCCTCCATGAAAACAAGCAGTAAATGATTGATATATAATAACAGTAAACGTCCATGCTAATAAACATAAACTTATAGTAATAACTATGAGCCCTTACCATATCAATGTTATCACAGTTGACTAGCAGGTTCACAGCAAGGAAATTTACGTGTCTATTTAGCCTAACCATGTATTAAGAACTGAAACGGTCATCTTATCCCGAATATACGGGATCCCCAGGCACTCTTGTATTTGAGAATTTGAGTTGCAAACACCACAGTTGTGCGTGGACACGCAGGTTACGCACATGTACACAAATTGGCGACAGTCGCCTTCTCCTGGAGAGGACAGTTGTCTGACTCTTTTCAGCCGCTAATTTAAGACCACTTCTCTTAAGCCATGTTGTCACCAGTTCTATTGCAACGTTACCCTTGGCCATAACCTCCTCCTCATTCTCCTAACTATCGTCACGGCCAGGTCGTCCGGTTACAGGTTGGCCAATAAGACCAGTAATAACATTCAACTGCAATCTCCTATAGACAAATTCAGAGCTCACAAATTTAGAGTGTAGTTGTTAGGCTAAATTCCCAGAATATGTTTTCGCATTCCTATCATCATCGGTGACAAATCTACTACTAAGCGTGTTAAAAGTGCTCACAAAACATGCCTCCGAGACAGCATGTCGTTAAAAAAAAAGATTGAAGAATGTCTGAGTAACCCAATTCAGTCCAAATCTCCACTCAGAAGTCTGTGAAGATATATTCAAGTTCCACAGAGCCTAAATGGGAACAGTGTCGAAAGGACGAAGCTGAATATGTTTTATCCCGTTTCTTATCAAAATAGCTGAACCACCATATTGATGAATTCGATTCCATATACTGGATAAAGATTGGTTTGAAAATGTTTTGTGGTAGATGAATAGGAAAAAATAGTATGTGAGTAAATATATTTTAAACGTTCACTAAATTTACATTACTAAAATAAAATTATGATAACAATAAGCAGTATCCTTTCTCAAATGATGTCATTTTTTTCATTGTTATATTTCGTTTGTAACACCATTTGTTATTAAAATGAACAATACAACAATTTAACGTTTGGTTTTCGACTATAGTGAGTATTCTGTAGTTTCTACTGAGTACATTTTCAATCTAGTCCTCTGAATGATCAAATTACAACATGAGTGCGTTATATTATATGGAAACTGTTGTTCTGAGGAATATATATATATATATATATATGTGTGTGTGTAATATAATACGAGTATATATATATATATATATATATATATATGAAAAATTGTCTTTCAAGAACATTTAAATATTGTTTTCTCATTCAGATTTTTTCAAAAAAATATCACAGTTATTGTAAATTTTTAAATATGAGCACAACCACAATGTTAATATCTCTCTTTACATTATGGTTGGCTTATTATAACCCTAATGAGGTGCTTATTATAACTCTCCTGATGAGTACAATTATCTGGTTTTAAACAATGATGTATTTATACCAGAAACGGAATTTTGCAATTAATGTAACGTTAAATTGATTTAGAACATATTTTTAGATATACACGAAACTGTAACAAATACAGCTGAATATACAGAAAATTTAAAAGCTACTTATCGAAATGGACTGAATAATTAATGAGATATTATGCCTAAAATTTCACACGTATATCGTCAGTTTCATAGTTGTCGTATTAAATAGCAATCGAAAATGAAAACCTGTCATGCCTTCGGCTAGAACCAAATCATTGTAGATAATGACAGCGAAGGTAAAATTTACCTAATTCAAATTTATATTTGAAATAATGAAAACTGTGATGTTGGGAATTTAAACTGCGTAACCAATTGTAAATACAACGTAAACTAAAAAAAACTATATACGCAGATACAAATTTAGTTTTTTGGTTGGAGGAAATGGTAAGATTAAAAGCCTGGATGTATTGTAGAATCAAATCTGGTAGTGGATTAGTAGTATCTCTGCCTTTCAATAGAAAAGTCCTGGATTGGAATCCCAGTTAGGGTTGGCATTATTCAGACGCTACAAAATTAATTTCTTCTCATAAAAAAAGTAACATAAATATTTTTTTACTGTAGAGACTTTTAGAATAAATAAAAAAGCTATTTTACAGAAACCGAGAATTTGTTTTTAAGATATTGGATGTTATGACCGTAAGGCAGCTTATATTAATTGACTCACAGGTCAAGAAAAAAAAATGGAACTGAGATAAACGTAGTTGAATTAGAATGTATTTTTTATGCTGAATCTTAAAATGAATTCAGTTTTTCTTCATCATTCTCAAATTTTTAGTTAAGACTCTTTAAAATATTGAGAAACTTCTTAAATAATATAATACAAAAATAATAATAATAATTTCAATATTCCTACATTTATTTTGCAGAAAAAATGAAATTCCCCCTTACCAGCAAATTAAAACTGTCTCAAGATCTTTCGTTTTATTTCAAAACCATCATTAAGAGTTCAAAATATTATAAGTTAAAAAATTAAAACAAAGTCACAGATTAAAATACCTACACAGTCATGACTGCATGCATTCCTGCAGTATACTGAAAGAATATAAAGCTACTCTGTTGGATTGAAATCTAATTTAAAGGAAAACCATTTTAACAGAAAGTATATTTTATTTGATTAAATTATTATTTAAATTTAGGGTTTGTTTAAATAATTTATCATCTTTGAAAAATTTTTCAATCATTAAATAAATTTTTGTTCATTAATTTAATTTTTATTATTACTGTAAATGTGATATTTTTCTTAAGTGGATGTATTATAACAACTGAAAGAAATATCTAAAATTTTCATAAAAGTATTAGAACTGTATGTATGACCATTATCTAACATATGTTTAGCAAAGTTTTAACTTTCTGGTTTATTATTTTTAATACTGTCCATGTGTTCTTTTGTACGTATTGAGAATTTACGATTGGTCATACCCACATATGTCATATCGCGATCCTCACAATCCAGACTGTGTACTCCTTGTTCATCCAACTTAGCATCATTATTATGTGATAGTTTGTTATAATTATTATCAATATATTTAATTAATTTATTATTTGTAGTATATGCGGGTATTATGTAAATTTTTTAATATATTTTTTCAATTTTGTGACTAAGGGGAGTGTATTCATTTTTTATGTATATTTTTTCTTTTTTATCTGGTAATAATTTTAATATATAAATAGTGATATTCATTTTATTATATAATTTATTTATAGTATTAATGTTATAAAAATTAGTAATAGCAATATTTTTAATTATTTCTATTTCTTTGTTTAAAGAAACTCTATCAAGTTTTAGATACTATAAGACTTTATATAAAAGTGCACTAAAAATAGTCATCTTTGGGGCCAAGGATAACATGAATTGTAATTAATTATTACATTATTTGAAAAAGGTTTACGATATATTTCTAATATTATTTTACTATTTATTTTATTATTATATATTTTTATATCTAAAAAATTTAAACAATTGTTATTTTCTCTTTCCATAGTAAATTTTATGTGTTTATCAATTTCATTAAATTTATTTAATACTAGTACACCCGGCAATACTTCGCTATTCTTAATTTGAGTATATATATATATATATATATATATATATATATATATATATATTAAATGAACACAATTAAAAGTTTGATAAAACATAATAAAATGAATATTACGGAACTTCAACAAATTTAACCTTTCTCTTTCTCTTTATCCCTTTACACATTCTCCCTTTTTACCTTTCTTCCATTTCCCCCTTCCCTTTCCCATTTTATTTTCCCAATTTCATCATTCTCTTTTCCTCACTTTCATTCTTACCATATTATGTTTCCTTTTCACCATTTCCCCTTACTTTCTCCAATTTCCCCCTTTCCTTTGTCCTTTTCTTCCCCATTTTTCTTTCCCTTATTTTCCCTTCCCCTTCCTCCCTTTTTTCTCCTTTTCATTTATTTTTCCAGTTTTTTCTTCTCTTTTTACCTTCTTCCCTTTTAGCTTTTTCGATTTTTCCCTTTCTCCCTTTTTCCCCGCGCGTAAATCAGTCCAGTAGTTTTTTTAGTCTATAGCGGACACACTTATCGGAAACACTGAAATGGAATCATTTCAGTGTTTTATATCACAGTCTTTTATATCACAAGTATGATATAAAAACACGCGCGTATTCGAATGCAACGTTGTGTCAAAATTTAAAGCAATCCGTGAAGAAATTTCGGAGATTTAAGATTTTGAACAAACGAATATTTACATTTTTATTTATATAGGTTGTATCTAATTCATTTTGAATATTTTCATAATATATGATTGTTGTGTCAACATAACGTAATATCATGTTGGGTTAGGATTTTTTTATTATAAGTATCCTCTAAAAATTGTTTATATATTTCTGCCATAATTGCCGATAATGGTTCACCCAACCCTAAACCGATTGGTTGTTTATAACATTGGTTATTAAAAGAAAAAAAGCTACATTCATTAAATAATTTAATCATTGTCAATTAATTCGTTTATATAATGTATATTTAAATCTTTATTATTTTTTAAATTGTTTTTTAATGTTTAAGATTTTATTTATGTCACTTTTTACATTGAAGGTGATATTTTTTGCTATAGAAGATATTTTGTTACATGATTTTGTGTACATTTCAATAATCACTCCAACTCGTAAGATTTTCTGTATACATTTTATTGCATATTTTGATAACAATTTTTTTTTCTTACTTAATATTTATGAATAAATTTAATCCATTATTACATTTGTGTTTGTTTTTTGTTTTTTTTAATTATAGTTGTTATTTTTTTATGTTAGAATAAATCAGTAATGGTATGTTCAATTTACCTGTTATTATTTTCCACAAAATATCTTTAGTTTCTTATCCAAACTGTGTACTTAAAGAAATCGATAACCTAAATCTCACAAGTTCTACAACAACATATTGCGTAGGCTATTTTATTTATTTGAATGCCGTAAACATGTCAGTCGCAGGTGGTACATTGTAAAATTCAGTAACCTTATCTGATTAAGATATCGTATTATAAATATTGGAATACCAGGCACTCTCCTTTCCTTTCGCCACTGTTTCTCCATGAGAAGCGCTCGCGCGCTCGTTTTTTTTGGTAGTTCTATTTTTGCACGATTTTTTTAGTTACACTTTGATAACCTACGAATACAAAATGAGGTTTATATAAATTATTCATATGTAGTATCCAATAATTATAAGCTCTAGTTCCTTTTTCCTTAACATTATACATAAATCACCTTCTCAGTGTAAATGCACATCACTATCCTTCAATATTTTATTTTCATTTATTTGCTTTACATTTTCTCTTAACGTTACCTTCATTTTGTTTTTTTTTGTAAGTAATTAGTGAATACCCTAAAGCAATTTCTTTTTATTTTCAAAATATAAAACAATTTATTTTTGTTAATGGTTTTAGGTAAAATGAAGTATATCCTAAACATCTGTCGCCTTCTGTAATATAGATATGCAGTTATAGAGATCTAGTCTAATTAAATAAATTTCAAAGTTAAAAGTAAAATAAAATTTAAATGGCCAATTATTATATATTATATTTTCTTTTATTTAAATTATTTATTTTTCTATCCACACAAAAAAAGGAATTTTGAAGTATTATAAAAAAGATAAAATTTTTAGTTTGCCAAAAAAATAAGTTGTTAAAAATCAAGTTTATTTTTTGATACACTCCATTAAATTCCATTTATAGTCGTATTTTAGGTAAATAATTATACTCACTATACTACCATATTTCTTTCGTTTTATATAAATATGAATATAGATTTATAAAACAGTTAATCCCAATTCCTATTCAGATTTTATTAAAAGAATTGTTTAAAGAGATAATTGTTTAATAAAACTACAATTAAAAAAAATAATCAGAAAACACCCTACATAGTATTTATGGGTCAATCCATTTGAAGTGTCCCAAAAAAACATAAGCTGGTGGTTGCTTGACCAATACAAAAAAAATTGAAACTTACCCACTCGTTTCCTGCATGTCTCAGGACCTTGAAACTATTTATTTTTTTTTTTTAATTTTATTTAAGCGGTTTACCTGTGGCGGCCATTTTTGTTACGATCGCACACATATTTTTGTGATTGTAAGGGTTTGTGGAAAAAATCATAATTAAAAACCTACTGGTTCTGGAAGAATAAAAAAATAAATTTTTTAATACTTTCTCAATGTAAAAGATTAGTCAATGGTTTATTTACCTATCTCTTTTATTTCTATGAGAAAATTACCAATAAAGTTGAACACGTAAAAAGGTAAAATTTCACTTTTGGTAATTTTTTTCAAGAGGGATGGCATACACAGTTTGAATTATTTTTTTATATGTAGGTGTGTTAGTAATTTTACCATAAATAATATTAATGGTGATATACTTACTCGTAAATTTTTATGAATTTTTTAAAACTAATTTTTTTTTTAAATTCAGATTTCGGCTTCGAATAACTCAGATGGGGCTGATGATATAAATCTCAAATTTTCACAAATTGCAGTGTTTTTGTAAATGTTTATGGCAAATAAAAAGGTTTCTTGTGTATTGTATTAATAAAAAAGTTATAACCTCTCAAAAATCATGATAAACCTGTTAAAAGCGGTACCATTTTGACTTAATAAATAAGTGCTCCAAGGTAGTTTCTTGTCTTCTTTGCACTTTACATTTTTTATACACTTTTTTTATATTTAGCCACTATGTTGTTTAAGTTGACGTTTTCAGTATTTTTAAAGTAGGTTTTTTAAATTATTAATGATAGGTCATAATTTAATGATAACTTAACTAATACCAGTAACCTAATACAATTTTAATTCAAAAATGCTTGTAAAACTTACCCAAACTGAGATTATTTTAAGAATTCATTTTTATTTTTATATTGGTTTATTTCTGTAAACACCATCGAAGAAAAATTAAATTGTAGCAAAATTTTAATTATTCTTCAATGAAATAGCTTATTTTTGTAGCAATAAAAGTTTATTATTTTGTGTGGTTAACCAACAGCTGTGGTATCTCTTTTGATAATTCTCTTGAAATTGTGTGAGAATGACCCATCACTGTAGTTAGTTCAAGTGATGTCAACTGTCTCAGGACTTTGTAGATGGGTACCCACACTTTTTCTTGTTGAGACTTTTGAAATGATGTACGTAGTCTAACTGTGAGCAAAAAATGAACCTGTACATTGTCATTTTCATTGCTAAATCTGCCGATAATCCTATCCACTACTGATCATTATTTACTCAACCAATAGATTCTTTTTCCTTAACTGAAAGTGGTACAATATGTGAGGCAGGATGGTCTTCATAGTCCTTGGAGTCCTTGGAGTAAGTAAAGTAACATCTTACAATACCTTCTGGCACAGGAACATACGTGTGGTACCTTCTAGTACCAACAACTTTTTCACAGCAGTCTAACAGTTTTTTATAGTTTCTGAAATCTTAGCTATCTAACCTGATTTAATAAAAGAATTGTTGATGTTTTTCAATTTGTGATTACAAAATGAATGCATTTCATCAACGTTTAGTATCTGACTGTATAATGGCCTCTGCAGGCGTGCCTTTGGCACCTCTCACTTTGTTGTTCCTCCCATAACATCACAGGCATTTTTCCCATGGGATGATCCAAAGAAGCGCTATTCAGCTTCAAGGTCAAAGTCGTTATTGTGACTACTCAAATTAGCAAAATTCTTTTTATTTTTATACTGACTTGAACCACCAACAGTAAAATAGATGAGTTTTTTAATGTTCTGATGTACTTCCCTGATATCATCTGTTAAAAATGTTTGAAAGCAATAAAATGTTGCTGAATCATGCTTCAAGTGACCACTTAAAATACAGACTCTTTTATGTTGTAACATGTCATTTTCCTTGAAATAGAACACAAAAGGGTGAACCAATCAGATACTACATACATTATGTTATTTTATTTTATTTTTCCAATGGAAGCTTTGCATCTCATTTTGAACGAGAAATGAAAGGTTTTCTGCAAAGTCTGCCAACACCAAACCTTCTTCACCTATTTCTGATTTTTTGTTCTTGTAAAACTGAGCTTAAAATTTTAACATGAAATGGTGAGTTTTCAGCTTTTCAAATTTTTCCATTAATGATTCATAAAACTCCTCTTTGGGCTGAAGAACACTAATCATCTCTGCTCTATAAGCTATTACCCACTGTTTATAAATTATTGTATCTGGCAACACATCATAGTCTTCATAAAAGTTGAGCATGTCAAACTCTGGCTACTTACCTGGACATATGGTACACACATTCATCATACAGCTGTAGTTATCCTTCTCACAAAGATGTCTTAGTCTTTATAATCAAAATTAAGTTTGGGACCATCAATCATGAGTTCCATGTTCTGGTAGTGGGAGCAGATACACATTTCTTGTATATGCGTCCCGTATGCATCAGCCAAGATACACCATTTTGGACAGAGTTTGCAGAACTTTGATCTGCAAATGCTACAAGCAGCATCATCCAATTGTTGAATATTGCGATGTGGGGCAGTGTACTGCTCTTGGTCTTTCCATTCATTTCAACATTTTTATCACCAGCCACATCAGAGTTATTTGAAGCCAAAATTTTAATTTTTTTAAAAATAAATTAGTTTTCAAAAATTCATAAAAATTTAGTGGTAAATATAAGACTATTAAAATAAGTTATGGTGAAACTATTATCATATACCTACATATAAAAAAATAATTCAAACTGTGTATGCCATCCCTGACTCTTGAAGAAGATTACCAAAAGTGAAATTTCATCGTTTTTCATGTTTAAATTTACTGGTAATTTTCTCATGGAAAGAAGGGAGATAGGTAAATAAATCATCGACCAATCTTTTACCTTGAGAAAACATGAATAAATTTCTTTTTGCTTCATCCTTCCCGGACGAATAATTTTTTAATTATGATTTTTTCTGCAAACCCTTACAATCATAAAAATAGGTGTATGTACCGTAACAAAAATTGCCTCCACAGGTATACTGATTAGATAAAAATTAAAAAAAAATAGTTTAAGGTCCTGAGACATGTAGGAAACAAGTGCGTGTTTCAATTTTTTTTGAGTTAGTCAAGCAACCACCCTCGGGTCGCTTCAAATGGATTGACCCCAATTTAATGGCCGAAATTATATCCGTCCGTCCCTTTGTTTGTTCTCGCTTCACGTGAGAACCAACCAACCGATTGCTTTCAAATTTGCAGGAAACATTTGTATTATCCCAGGTAAGTTTTTAAGCCATAGATTGATGCCCTAGCTTCTTTACGTGATGTTTCTAACTAAGATATTCATTAAAGAAAAAATAATAATCGTTTTATTTCCCTTGTTATATTTCTATCACCATGACAACAAAAATTAATTGTTATGTTTTCTTCATTAAAGGGCTATGAACTTTAGTTACAAAACCTACTTACTACTTCTCTATCGTTTGTAATTTAGTTTCTTTTTCAGGTTTCTATAAAGCCTGAATACTTTAATTTTTATTTGTTCATATTATTCTTTCAGCCATCCATGAAGGTAACGAAAATTGTCGTGGTCCATGGGGCGGAGCCATCTGGCTAGATTGCTCCGCCCATCTAGGATAATGTTAGTGAAGCGAGTTGTGCGAGGGTCCAGGGGTCATTTACTACTTTTTGTACTTTTAATTAGATTTTTTTTTTTACTTTTTGTACTTTATGACCAAATACAACAAAGATTTTTCATTTTTATTTGTACTAAATATTTTCATTATTGATAAATAAATTAAAACCGTAAATTTCCTATATTTTGGTAGGTTTTAAAATTTCTTTTTAGTTTTTACAATGCATGAACTAATAAAAGTATAATTAATTTTATTTCTACTATTAAGTTTATTGAAGCCTATTTATCACAGGAACCCTCTTTTTATTTGTTTGCAGATTTTCAACTTGTCACTTTTATACATTTTTATTCGGAAAGAGAAGAGTACACAGATAAAATGTGTACTATTTTTTTTATAAAATAAATAAATAAAATTTATTTATTGTATAAATTTAGTAAACAAGTAAAGTACACTTACACACTTTAACACACTTTAAGATACTAACACACTTTGATTAAGATGTGGAATTTTACTGAGATTTTGACCAAAAAATTAATTTTAAAATGGGAAAAAGAGTAAATATAAAATTTATATATTTTTATTCACAACTGTAGAAACCGAAGCAGAACAATAGTTTGATATTTATCCGTACTAAGTGGATTTAATTGCAGCAATCGAATACTAAAACTTTGAATATTTTTTTCCAACAGAAAAAATCTGATGTGGACCCCACATGACTTCCTTGTACGCCTGTTACATATATACATTTTTAAAAGTACATAAATTTTATTTCACTAATAAATTCTGATTGTTTCATGTTTTTATTGTTATTGAATAATTAATTATTGTAAAAATTATTTTAAAATTACAGGCTAATAATTATTAATATATTTATATTAAAAAAGTTAAAAAAAGGAAATGTCGAATTCGAACTGATGAACCTACATCTTGTAAGATCAAAATATTTCAATAATTATAATTTTATTTGGCTATAACTCTGGAACCAATGAACGTAAGTGCCACTTATGATATATCGTTGAGAAGCTCTCAATGAGGAGTTATTACTGCAGTTAAGAAAAAGGACATTGGAGTTTGGGCATTTTTGGTCAAGTCAATTGAAATCAAAGGTGGAGGTGTACAATTTGATATGACAACAGTGCTAAATCCAAAATTTCAAGATCCTACAGCTAATCCTTTTTGAGTTATGCAAATTACATACGCAAATACGTATGTACATACGTCACGCCGAAACTAGTGAAAATGGATTCAAGGATGGTCAAAATGGATATTTCCGTTGAAATCTGAAATTTTTCGCGATCACAATACTTTGTTTACTTCGTACAATAATGTAAAAAGAAGAACTGATAAAGCTATCAGGCTGTTCAGTTGTAATGTAAAATGCAAGAATAGCAAAAATTTTCAATGTTTATGGACTTCGACAACTAATGTTTGATAAACGTTTCTTTTTCAGTACATAACTATTAAAAATTTATAAAAAGTTTAAATTATAAACAATTTTTTTAATCCTCAGGAGTTAAATGTAAAAAATCAGTTTAAAAAAAAATCTGAAAAGAATAGAAAGTCACTTTTGAATTTACTAATGAAATATATTTGCATTCAAGTACTGCTGAAATACTTTTCTTCTTATCTTTTCTTAAATAATAGGCATATATTTAGGAAGTATAAATGTGGAAACTCTAAATAGGTTATTGAATGTAATACAGCTTTCGTTTGACTGTTTAACTTTTATTAATCCCGCATTTCCATTAAAAAAAAAATCATTTTAGACAGCACTTTCAGATATTATAAATAAACATTAAATTCTTGGACTTTGACCAGACTTTAATGCGTCTTTTTAAAAAAACAAGACTTTAATGGTCATATATTCTTAATTACCAAAACGGTCAGAAAGTATAAAACCAAAAAGGAAGGGATTCAAGAAACTTGACCGGAAAACAAACCAATATATTACCAAACGAACTTGAGTCATCTAAGAAAAGGGATGTAAAAATGATATAGTTAAAAAGACGAATACGAATATCTTTTATGAAATTGTATGTAAATAAGTAAATATATGTGGTAGTTGTAATTATAACACTGAATAAATATGACTTGTCTAGTGTAAGTAATTTTTCAGAGCAGAGTATCACCACTTCAACTGACTCATCCTACGTGGAAAGAGTAAAATTCATTTGATACAGGAATTAAAACTGTCAAGTGGGAGAGTATTAGATGGATTCAAAGAGGATTGATTTAACTTAACGTGCCCCAATTCATCGTAGCCGCAAGAATATTATTAGTTTGCTAAAAAACGCGACATACAGAGGGTTGTTCTTACCTTTTTCTCAAGTTGTACTTTAATAAATTCAAATTTACTTTTTCAAGAAATTAATTTTTAGAGTTAACATGTTTTAAGGAATCAACAATTTTACTACGAACAAACTAGTATTTTTTTTTCTCTTCCTTCATATTAGTTCCTGTTTTTCTGTTCATATATTAGTTTTTTAAGTATATCTACTGCGAACAGTATGAAAGAATTTATTAGTGAAGCATTCAAATTAAAATCTGCTAGAAATTACTATAACTTATTTCCCGTTCATTGATTTGAAAAAGATGTAATATAAAATTTTTATTTTAAATTAATTTTTTTTTCAAAATATATAATTTAGTTTATTTAATTTATTAATGATATTTATTTAAATCCAAAAAAATTAAAATGAAATTGTAAACCGTACGGTAAGAGTCTCGCAGACATAATTTCTTCCGCTCAAAAAACAAAAATTTCTGTAATATTAATAAAACTGTTTTTAACAAAATGATACTAATATTTAAAAAAAAAATCCCTTTCGGCACACCGGAAAGCGGAGGTAGATTTCACTGGTGCTAAATAATATATTCACCTTAAAATGAAGAAAAACTTCAAATTTACTCAGTACGACAATGGTTGCATGTGAAAAAAATTTCACATGTTTAGCATACGACAAGCCCATCATCTTATAATTACAGCAATATTTTGGTCATCCCTTGCCGTAAGAGTTCGTAATATCAAAAATTGTTTCAGACAAAGTTTTTAGGTAATGTTTTGAGGACTAACGACCACTATAAATCGATTCGATGTTGTGCCTATTAAGGGAGGTATGACTTTTTTTGTCTTCGAAACCCAATTTTTTCCAACCCCTGGGCCAATGGTTGGTGGTATCAAAATACTTTAAATACATAAGTTTTAGGCCCGTATCCAAGAAATAGTAGGAACTTTAAACCAATTCGATATTTTACTTAATAAGAAATTTATAGCGATATTTTGTTTTTTCGAAAAAGCTCCCCCCCATTTCCATTCACATGGTCCGATTTGGAACGTTACTGAAATCGATCGAGGTTTTCTGACGAGTTATTTTTAAGAAAAAATATGAGGTGATTGGCGCAAAATTACGGGAGTCATCGTGTCCACAAGAAAGTGATATATATCACTAATTTGAGCGGAAGAAATGATATCGTCTCTATTCTCCTGTTTAGGCTCCGGGAATTACCGTTCAGGTATTATTTCAGAGGTTGAATGAGGATAATATATATGAGTGTAAATAAATTGTAGTCTTGTACAGTCTCAGTTCGACCATTCCTGACACCTGTGTTTAATTGAAACCCAACCACCAAAGAATACCGGTATCCACGATCTAATATTCAAATACGAGTAAAGAAGAAATGATCTGCGAGACTCTTACCATACGGTTCATAATTTTATAATAATTTTTTAGAATATCACTATGTTTTGTTAGATTATTCTTTTATTTTTTTAATGAATTATTGATGTTTATCTTATAGAATTATTATTAAAATTTATTGCCTTTCTAGAACAAATAAAAATACATTTTTTGAATTTCACGGCCAATTTTTTTTATGATAGTCATATTATTATTCACTTCATACCATATTTTTCTTATTTTAATAAAATTAGCATAATGTTCCTACACGAATCGAAGATCCGTGATGTAATATTGCACTTATTACTTTGTAAATGTAACCCTCGATTTTAGTCGTATCCGTGGACACACTTTTTATATTATTATTAAATGAAATTTTATTTGTTTTTCCATCAATTAGTTCAAATATTTCTAATTGTAGAATAAAATGTTATTTCTGTTTTATTTATTTCTTTTTTAATAAAACTAGTATAATCTTTAATTTCTTTATACTTCTTTATACTTTAATCTTTAATCGTCTCTATACTTTAATTTCTTTTTAAAGAAGATGGGAATTTAAAAAATTGGTTTCATCTTCAATACTTTGATTTACATTAGAGAATTTACTATTAAAACAAGCTGGAGTATATTTTCTTTTAAATTTTATTATTTCAAGTGCATTATCAAGTTTTTGTACACTACTTAGTACTATCATGTACTACTATCTAGCGGTGCGATTCATAAATTCACCTTTAAAAAAAGAAAAAGTGACATATTCGAGTCCCACGGTTCATCAAATGGAAAAAAGTTTTTTAACAAAATTCGATGTATTTTTGAAAGTATTCTTTATTACTAAACTAATTGAACTGAAATATAATATTTTCATACTTATTTTAAAAAGTTTTCCATTTTCATTTCACTTTTAAGTTAGGCAAGTTTAGAACTTGTAAACGTAGTTCGTTGACTTGCCGTGCCGTCCAGTTCTGTGGACTCTTACCAAGTTCTAACGAACTTGGTAATTCGATAATTATATAAAGAAATTAAGAAGATGTATTTTCTTAATTTTTTTTAATATCATAATCCTTTCATGTAACCTTTAAATAGCGTATATATACTTTATACAGTCAACTATAATCACAGTAAAAGTAATTTTTTAACTAAAGGAGACAAACTAAAAAAAATGTAATTCCATTCAGTTATCGTTGAATGCATCGTAAGATAATTTTTAAAACCAACATTTTTTTTTTTAAATTTGGGTCCATAAATTTTAGTAAAAGACCGGTTTGTTCTTTGAACGAATTCACAATTTTTTTAAAAATATTAAATTCATATAAATTTTGCAAAGCTGTGATTCTCTGTTCGTCGTGAAACATATTTGTGTTTTTAAATTTCCCAGTAAAGAGTTATTTAAACAATAGAATAAAACCTTACGCTATATTTAGATTTTTATTTTCATAAAAAAAAAACATGTTTAATAATTTATGCACATTATTTAAATGTATTTTAAATAAAATAAAGTATAATTATTGATAAAATTATAATTATTTTTTAAATTAAATCATATATTGTATAATAAATATGATATGTTCGTACATGAATATTTTAGATTATACATTTTAAATATATTTCGCTGGAATTTTAACTCTATTTTCACGTAAAGTAATGAAACTGTGAATTAATGAAAACCAAAATTTTGATCCAAAATCATGTAGATACTGTTTAGTCAATAGATGTGCCACTGATTGACAAAAGTAATATCCTTATCTTCATATTCGATTAAACAAAAATATGTGTATTCTTAAATGTTTCGAACACTTTTATTGGATTTAAATATCAGTTTTTACGTTAATTGGGTTTTATATAATGCCAGCAAATGTTTAAATTTAATTAATTTTTTTTTTTTAATAGATTATTTTAGTTAAACTATTATACAAGCTTACGACAAAAAAGTAATTATTTTCTTTGCTAAATTTCCATTTAAAACCGTTTTTCGTTTGAATAATTTATATTATAAAACTGACAGTCAAAGAATACATTATAATATACAGTATAATGGAATAGCCGATTTAATTTTTTGAATGTGAATCAATAGTGAAGAGAAAAATAGGTTGGGGCGTTTTTCATGATTCATGAAAGGAAATCGTTCTGTCGTGAAAGAATCAATCGCTTCTTTTATCATGACACTTGGCAAACCAAGTTACGTGTCGACTGAGAATAACATTAGGTATTACAGTCTATTTCATTATTTCTCTTTCACAATTTCTGTCTTCTTCTTTTTACATTATATTCCTTTTTCTATTTCTCTTTTCGTTTCTCATTTATCTCTTTTATACGTTTTAGCGTGTCTAAGCATATATCGGTGCGTGTATCCGTGTGTAACTGCATTCGACCCCCGTAAATGGATATCTACCTTTGTATTTTATAAATTTTCTCTCGATTGTGCCTCACTAAAGAAAATCGATTAAACATACATTCTATTCGTACTGTTCTTGTAGTAACTGTTCCGTGAATAAAACCATTCCGAAAATAAGTAAAATTTACGTAAAGACAAGAATACACGCAATTTTTGTTGTTTGCTACAAAAATATATCTCATTTCATATTTTAGCATTGTATATTTATTTTTTTACAAGTTATTGTAAATGCATTTTTATCCAACTGCTTACAATTTTACAAACATCCTTTTAACTTTTAAAAAGTAGACTCAAATATGGAAAATAGATCAATAAAATATTACCCATGTTTAGACTGGACTAATTTAATGATTGTAAACCACCAAGCTTAAAACACCGATCAGAAATATCAAAACTATTCTCAAGAATAATAATCGAGGCTTACTGAGATAGATGAAGAATTAACTATTTTTCTATTCCGATCGATAAATTATCTATGCCGTCTGTTAAAAAAAATATTTCCTTATCATTTTTAGTTTAAATAATTAAAACAGTTTTTTTCTAGTCCCGTCTAACTAATACAAAATTTGTAAATGGAATAAAAAATAGAAATATTAACAAAAAAAGAATTCTTCGTTTCATTGAGATTTTAAAAATAATTTATAAACAGTTTTAATACTTTTAACTCATCTTAAAATTGATTTAATAAATTATGTTTCAAAATTTAGCTTACGATAAAAAAAATAGTTTCATGAAAAAAAAATTATTTATTTATGTTGCAGGTATTATTGTTATTTATATTATAATAAAGAAGTACTTACATACTTTTTCATAACAATTAGTGGTGACATAATTGAAATTAAAATATTTTGTAACAATAAACCAATTTGTAAATCATATAAAAATTTAGTTTAAACCGTTTTCAGTCGGCATTACTACCATCTTCAGTGAATGATGATACAACTGATCGAGAGCATATTGTATAATTGGAACAGATCGTTTAAATTAGTGATTGTGATCCGTATGAATTGATTTGTAACAAAAAAACATACTGCAATGATACACTAATGAAATGAAATAATTCAAATCGATCTTATCTGAATGCATTTCAGCCTTAATTACAATAATCCGCCAGTGGTAACATCAGCTGACACCAGTGTACATCCAGCAGCAAAATTCAGGATGGTCACGAAGACGGTGAAAAAATTTTTGAAAAAAGTTTTCAAAAATGTTTTCAGAATGAAATTTGGTAGTAAAGTTTAGATTTCATATATATAATTTTTCCTGGGTTCGAATCCCGATCAGGCATGGCACTTCACATGATACAAATCATTCATCTCATTCTCTGAAGCAATACCTATCAGTGGCCCCGGAGGTTAAAAAAGTTTATTTTTTGTATATTAAAATATTGAATTTAAAAGCCACAATTTTTTTTTATTGTGGTTATGAAATTTATCGTTAAAAAATTAGCCTGGAAGAGTTTACTTAAAAATAACCGATCATTTTTTTATTTTAACTAAACATTCCCCTTATAAGTGGAGAAGGATAAACAAGGAGATTTTTGTGATATTTTAAAATTAATTTTTATGATTTATCACCTGTTTTTATAATTTATCAGCTCTAATATTTTCGTAGATTACTACTAACGTGCTAAAATATAATACCGGTGTTACCTAGTATGGTTATTTCAAAAACACAAACCTTTTATAAGCAATAACATCTGTTTTATATTTTATATTAGTGATATAATTATGATTTTTTTTATATTAGGGGTTGTTATGAATATCTAAACTAATTTTAGTTTGTTAAAAAAAAGGACAAAAAAATACTGGAAGTAATTTTGTTGCTAAAATGAAATTTTATGATTTTACGATCGATATATAAATTTTTTTTATGATTATGATCTAATGTAAAACATCTCTTAGTGGTAAGAACCTTTTGAATGTTTTTTTTTTAAAGTTACTTACAAATATTTTTATGAAATCAGAAAGCCGTTGTTATTTGATACTGAATTTTTATTTATCTGAATATTATATGCATATATAAATCAATAATTTTAAAGAAATAAATGTGCTTATATCTTTACTATGTATCTAAGATCATTACCTATCCTTTAAAATAAGTTTTAATCTTGCATCTGATGTACCAACTTCCAATTAAAAATAATGACATCGCTTAGCTTGCACTAAACACGATACCTTAATAAACGTAACGGGAGATATTTTCAATACCTCAGATTTTTAATCTGTTTGACCCAGAATATTTGAGTTTCTTGACCATACAAATTTTAATTTCATTAAATACTTATTAGGTTGCCTAAAACTATTTCTATTTTAAGGTCGGCTACGACGGTAGCCGACCGTCGTAATTAGTAGAATGACTTTCCTCTTGTATGACCTCTGTAACACATTCTACAGATCCAAGATTTAAATTGCTGTCAGACTTGGAGTTTTGTTTTCATAAGAATGCAATTAGCATTTCATATTCACCCATAATCTTTGGGTTTACATGATAAATTATTAAAATTCCTCATTATGATTTAATTTCTTACCAGATTTTATTATACGTATATATATATATATATATATATATATATATATATACGTAAATACTATGTTAATCCTTCCTTTCCACACCTGTGTTTTAATTTTTTTTATTTCTTCTACTACTATAACAGTGGCTATTAGAATTATCAACATTAATATTCCTAATGAACAGTTAGGAATAAGGATTGTTTTGTAGCGTATTATAATCGAAATACCGGGTATCCTAAAAAGAACTGTGGGATTTCAAAAACGAATATAGTTTATATTTTGAATCACGTAGTATTTCATACATAGTTTTGAAATGATTAAAAGAAATCTTTAATTTACACATTCTCTATCAGATAGTAGCCGCGTTAGACTGTTCCACAAGCCAAGCTGTAATGAGCCCGAGCTTCAGAACCATGGCGTCATTACTAGAGAAATCACAGTGTGTCAGAAAAAAATCAGTGACTGCCGTACAAAGACATTATGCACGAGTTTATTGTAGAAATTCTCTCGACAAATGCACACGTCACTAGTCAGCGTTTGAAAAAAACGGAAGAGTTTTGAAAGAGCACTCTACCAGATAGACCTAAAACAAGTGCCGAAAAATGGAAAAAATTATACTGTCTGCCCAACGACGTCCAAAAAATTTAGGTCATAGTGTCAGTGGTAGTCTAAATATTTCTAAAACCACTTTCCATGATGTTGTTTGCAAGAGATTTGATCTTGTGCGTCGAAACTGCAAGCGGCTAGTTCGTGAAATTAAACCTAATGATAAGCCACAGAAATTTCAATTTGCAACGATCTTGTTCTTCAACAAGATCTGCCATAATTTTCGAATATGGGCCTCAGAAAATCCACACGAATGGATGGAATTTGTCCGCAAACCGTCCGAAAGAAAATGTCTGGGGCGGTATTACGCGTAAACAAATTTTTGGGAATTTTTTCCCAAGCAGACTAATATGGGCATAGTGTAATCAGTCATGTAAGAGAACTTTGAGCTTCCGTGGATTGAAAATTTAGAAGAACTATTTATCAGCAGGATGAAGCCCATCTATATCATACAGATGTTGAGGAGACTGCACTCAACATCATCTTCCCAGAAAGCACGATAAGCAGAAAAGCTCCCATCGCTTGTCCAAGAGAAGTCCCGATTTGACGCCGAATGATTTCCCTTTTTGGGGCTAAGTAAACGACATCGTGTACCAAGAAAACCTCCAGTCATTTGACCACCTGCATAAATAAATAACATCAGCCACGGGAACGATTTCTGCAAACATGTTCGCCAGAGTGTGCTATGAGGTTGGTATGAGAATTAAATTATCAGAGTTGAATTATCAAAGGTAAAGAAAACGTTAGACTTTGTAGTTTTTACAAAAGGCAAGAAATACAACATAACAGAATTTAATTTTCCAGTGTTTTTACTAAATAATTAAATAAAATATTTTGTAAATTACCATTAATGTTGGATAATATAATTCAGTAGTTATTTTTTGTTACTAGATAATTGTATTTCTAACCGACACAAAACAATTCTATGTTATAACAGGTTATATCATTATGTTATCTAACTAGAATGTGATTTACAATATTTATACAAATGTATTCAGAACTGAAGCACCTAAACTGTGTTCACAAAATACTATTAAACAATATGGTATTGTTTTGACATGCTGATTTGAATTTAGTTTTGTTATTATAACAATTATAGTAACAGTATTATAATTGTTATTTACAATCCAGTTACTTATATATGGAAATTATTTTAATCGAGTTTCATTATGTATATATAAAATACAATGATATTATACGGTAATGATTAAATGTTAAATTCACTGGTTTATCAGCTAGTAAATCTACATCCGTCACCTCCAATAGATACCAATGATTGATTCAATTAATTTCTAAAATAGATTTTGATATGTTATTTCAGTTATATAGAATACAATACTAGAACATTAGTGGAAAATTAAGTTAATTCATAATTAATAGGAATTTTTAGTGTTGGAATTGCAGCATTTATATTTATTATAAAGGCTGTATTTACAAGATCTTATACAAACAATAAATCTTATTCCAAGATAATATTAATATGACCAAATTCGATAATCGATAATAGTTTACTTGAAGCATTTTTTTACACCTCAAAAAAGTATAATATTATATAATAAGCAGAATAAAGTATTCTAGAATTCAATAACTTAATCAAATTTTACAACGTTACATTATCTATATACTATCATATATCTATTGTCTATTAATATATTTACCATGTACTTTTTTTTTAAATTCAAAATTAATAACAGATTTTGATAATAGAAATGTAGTGTCTTACCTTTTTTGAAATCAGTATCATTTTGTTAATAACAGTTTTATTTACATTACAACAATTTTTGTTTCTTAAGCGAAAGAAATGATTTATGCGAGACTCTTACCGTACGGTTTACAATTTAATTGTAGTTTTTTTTTTTGGATAAATATTACACGTGTATGAAAAATAGGAAAATTCACCTTAAAATATACTATTCTTCCTTTGCGTATAAATATCCTATAAGATTGTCTGACTAGATTATTTTCACAGCCGGATTTTTTATTTTACGTTTATTCTTTTTGATATTTGATAATGATAATGATGGTTGATGATTGATGATGTTTGATAATGATGGTTGGCTATAAATATTACAAAACTTTTGAGCTTATTCAAAACTTTTATGTTATTTTATTGTAGAATATTGAAAATCTACTGATCAAAATGTTTAACAAATAAAATCATACACAGAATTTTACGGAAGAAAAACTTTTTTACGAGGGCTAAATTCGGTAAAGACTCACATTAAATTACAGTAATTTTCTTTATAAAAGTCTACTTTATTCGTCATTTCTAATACATATATATGCAACTCATACATATGTACGACTCATAAATTCTAAAAAAAATTATATATTTCCAACTTTTAAATATAAATATAATATAAATTAATATATTTTCCTACTTTTTGTATTTTAGTCAGACGTTTTCACCGACAAAATATTAATATGAAAAATTCAGTTCAATTTTTTCAACAACTATATATTTTGGATTAATATAAGAAAATAATCATTATTAACAAAAATTTCAGTTCACGTTTTAAAGATCTCGTTATTATGAAGAATAAACTAATAATAAATGTAGATCTACACATGTAGATGACATGCTTACCAACTATATTCAAAATTTAAAGCTACCCGTTATAACTGATTGGAACTAATTTGTCAGAATACTAATTATAATCTATTATAATCAGAAAACTCCCAAGTGACCGATATAGTTTTATGTAACTAATACCTGGTTTTCTTAAGCTAAATTATATTTCATTGTTACATAACCTGTTTATAATATTTTTATTTTATATTATTATTAATTTATATTATTTTTTTATTTAAGTCAAAAAGATACTGAAAGAAATAAATCTACGTTACCTAAATCAGTTTTGAGTGTTAATAATATAATAATAGAAGAAAATTTTATACAATTTTATTTCATCTGAAGTGTATGTGCTTGCTGTTAGGTGTGTTTCTGTGTATATAGCTTATGTGTAATTCATTTTACCTATTGTATTCTTAATGGAACTGAAATGATTGCAAACTGAAGTGCGCAACTTACACAGTTTGTTGTAATTTGTCACCAACTCACGATTTTCTTTGACAATATATTTTAAAGTTGTTGATTTCTTTCAAGCAAGTTGGATTGAAAAGTTCACATGAGAGAAGAAGATAACTTATCGGAAAGAGATTATTTGATGAACAAAATGGAACGGGGTAAAAAGAGAAAAGGGGAAAAAAGAATGAGACATGTTCACCCTGCAGGGAAATGTATATATGTGTGTCTGAGTTTTTGTGTAAAAGTGGAAAGGGGATTTTGAGATCCTATGGGGAATGTATTTTTCTCTTGCAATAACATTAAGGCTATTCGCGAGCGACCTAAAATGTTCCTTTGTTTTTATCAACATATACTTCTGTTTTGTTTGTTTTATATGCATTTTCTTTTAATCTTTTATTACAAAAAGAAATAATTGAATATAAAAAAATTGCAAATTAATATTTTATTCGAAACAGTAGATGTTAGGTACATCACAAATTAAGTATACATAATTATTATCTTACACGTTTTTATTTATTATTTAAATGTATATAACAAATGTATTAAAACTTAAATCTTTGGGTAGAGAAATATGAACTTCTCTGTGTGTGGTTTTTACTATGGAGTTGGAGAAATTACTTTTTTAAATGTTAAAAGTCTTATAATTAAAACACAGCAAAGCTATTTCATTCATTGTCGTCGTCAATTTCAAATTATTATAGTGTCCTTGTGTAAGTACGAAATAATGTTGAAAGCATCTAAAATTATTTACAGTAATCTACTGTCTATTTTTCACACATATCACTCAGTTTTTATTCCTTATTGATTGTTTTTTTTTTTATTTATAAATAATGAATAGTTTAGTAAATAGAATATACATTGTTAAATAAAAATTTTGTTCTTAAATAATTTTTAGGTAAAATAGTACAAAAAAATTACTCCATTTACTATGTAATAGATACAGGTCATGCACTTCATCAGTGGCCTGTACGATAACTGGAAAATGTATAATCAATATTTAATTGCATAAATCCCCCTTGATATACAATACAGGAGAACCTTTAGGAAACTTTAACTGGCTGTTAATATTCTTAAGGCAAAGAGATTTCGAACCAAATATTACGTAACAAAGACAACGCAAAATCGTTAATTAGGAATATCGAGCTGTTATGCTGGGTAAAATACTGCCTTAACCTCTCGTGACACGGTGGCTGAAGCAGGCACCCTCTGTCATCCAAGTAATGGCTTGAATTTCACCGCCTGGAAGCAGGATTATCTTCCTGATTGTGTTCCTCCGTAGGTAAATCGTTCTTTATGGTAAACTACCACTTTTTATCCTTAATTCTTTCTTTTCCAGATTGGTTTCCGTATGTGTAGATCAGTACAGGCTGGGTTTACGATGGAGAAAACAATAAGTTTATTTGAAGATCCACTGGGTATGGATGCCTGTGAACGTGTTTGGCAACTCTAGTTCCTCCTTTCTGCTGTACAAGTAATGCATGGAATAAAATCCTATCAAATCTCTTTAGATTACCATGTTTTGCCCAAAGTATTGGTTCAGTTTAATAATTTAGATATTCATTAAAAAAGTAAGAACATCAACTCATTCTTACGAAATGCACATTATGACTATTAAATGTTCAACGGTTATGCACGTGCAGCTATGGTTATTTAAGCTATGAAGACTCATTGATTGAAAGGGATATAAAAAATTGCTCACTGTTCGTTCCATTTTAAACGATTACTACCTACTATTAACCTTTAAATTGGATTATTACTTAACTAAATATTTAAGAATTAAAATTTTAAATACTACAAAAATATAAATTTTAAAATTTATATAACTCACTTCTTGTAGAAACGTTTAAAAATGGCTTTAATTTCTGAAGTTAATCTTTTTCTTCTCAAATTTTTATTTACAATCGGTTACATTTTTGTTATAACCATTGAGATTCCTCAAAATTTACATACTAGTGCTACATAAGACTTCTGCGGGTAGAACGCAGAATATAGAACGGACACAGTGTAGTTTTGAAGAAGCGTACTTACAGAAGTATAATATAAAACGAATAACAGAGTAAGAATCACAAAATGGCAGATTGATGAAACACTTAGAAACGAAAAAATAAACAAAAAAAATTTAAAATGAATGTGAATACAGAAACAGTAAGGAATAGATTGAAAGATTGATTAATTAAACCACAACACTCAGCGGGTGTAATTATTTTAGAGTTACTAAGGTCCTGAACGTAAAACCACTTAAGTTTTCTAATATTCTCTACCATTTTCCAAAACGTTTACGACTAAATGGTTAACCTGGTGATTCAACCGAAGTTCATGTTTCAAACTGAAAAGCTGTATTTCTTCCTTTACGTACCGTAGACCCAAATATTAGCAGATTTCTCTTTTTTTTACCAAACCACAAAGCCTCAGCAAACCCCCTAGCCTGTTTGTTCTAAAACCGATTTCAACTTTTGTCTTTCTTCCCGTGTCCCATAGTTGGACACCATATATTCATATTGATTTCAAAATTACGGAGTATAAAAGTGAAGAATTGAAGAGTACAAAAGTAGCTTATTAGACAAAGTTAACTCAGACCTCCTGCCCTGCAACCTGTGCATTTCCTTGCCTCAGATTCAAAGGCAAGACAACGAAAGACACTGCGAATAACCATTCAGCAATAGACAGAACTATGAAGTTTCTAAAGGCTGTGAAGCTTATTACAAATGTATAAATACTGTGATTGGTATTAATGAGATTTTTCCCTGTGAATGTGATTGATTGCATTCACTGCTTGGCATCTGAGCCTTTAGGCCTGCGTGAGAAGATATATTATACAAAGTTAAAAATAATAATAATTCTGCTTAAAAATATAATGGATGAGAAAAAAGCAATAAGAATAACATAATAATTTTAACAGTTAATTACTAAAAACTCTAATTATAGCATTAGTGTTTTAAGTAATAAAAAATAAAAATAAAAAACAAACGAATTAATAAAATAATCAGGTCTAGTAGTTTAGTATATTAACTTGTTAAAATACTAAACAGAGCAGACGTATTTTTATTTTTTTCACAAGGCTTTGTTAGTGGTTTTGATGTGTATTTGACACACTGGTGGTTTAAAAAGAACGGCATATTATTACAGACGTAATTTTTGGACAGGTTTTTTTGTAAATAATTTAAGAGAAATTCTGCGAAATTTAAGAAACGTCGAATTGATTTTATCTGAAATACTGTAGAAAATAGAAGAATTTAGGGCATAAATTAGATTTTTTTTTAAAGAATCAACCTGTAAATATTTAACTTCACAATAAACAAAATGCAATACTTTTATTAATAATTTATTTTTTATAATGAAGAACCTCTTTTTACTGACATTTAACTTTTGTTATTAAGAAGTTGGTTTTATTTCACATTTTCGTTAGACAATAATATTTTTATATTTTTATTAATTATATTCCTTTCAATAAACAGATAATTACATTAATAATACATATAAGTTTAGCTACGGATATATCCATCTACATCAACGAAAGCCTATCCATGGAAAGACGAAAAATTCTGCGGTGTGTAAAAAGATGAAAAAAGTAATAGGGTTTAAATATTTCTGGATAATTAATGAATACTAAAACAAAAATTCAGCCGTCATTGTACATTTTTTCTTTTTTTTTTTTTTGTTTTCCAAAAACAATATAATCCAATTACAATATTGGTAATTGGTACAAAGTACAATATTCATTTCTAAATATTTAAAAAAATAAAACAATACAACTTAACAAAATTGTTCTTTTCATCATTTTTCAGTTCCAAAGATTCTCTGCTAAGCAGTAAAAACACTTCTTTTCAAGCTTTCTTGGACTCCATCCTTTCTTTATACAATGATAATGTCCTGTCTCATATAGTTATATGAGAAAGCCAGTTGGCTTTCTTGAACTAGCATTATTAAATAATCCATGTATGAATCATAACTTTTTTTTCATGCACCACAAATAATTTTATAATTTTGTTAAAACTCAATATTTTAGAAAAAAACAGTATTTTACAACACATGAAACAAATATACCCGGAACGTGTGAAAGCAGCGCGACGTTGATCCTTGGCACGGTTTATATGGTCAAAATGCCATGTATGGTCCTCGGAGGGACGACAACACAACTGCCGTTTCCCGTATAAACGGTGCTGTGAGTGTATGAAGGACTCCGACTGTTCTTTCATCCTTTTACCGTGAAAACTATGCCTTGTTTCCGGTTTACGTGAGTGTATGAAACAACCCTTAAGTTGAGAAAATTATGATCTGGTATACCTTGATATAGATATTGCAGATCATTCATTTATTAAATAAATACTTCAAACTTCTTGTCCAACAAATAATAAAATTAAGGATAGACTACTGTTAGTATAGTTTATAATGAATGTTAAGCTAAAAAAAAAATAAATAAACTTTATTTTATAAATTGTCGGAACTTCCTCAAATAAGAATATGTAAACTACTCATTTAACTTACTTTTTTAATGACCTTTCTGAGGATTGAAATTCGGCAAAAAAAACATATACACATAAAACAGTATAATCCCTTAAAGCTATGGATAAATGTTAATAAAGTACCTATAAGTGAAGAAAGGATTATATTATATAAAAACACGAAACAGCGTTCATATAATGCGAATATAAAAAAATATTATGTAAAATATAAAGATAAATTAACAATTGAATTATAAATCGCTAAAAATATATATTTTACTGGTCTTATTTCACGATCCAAAAATAATGCAGAACAATAGACGTGCATAAAAAAAATTATTAAAAAAAGCCGGATCTAAAAGTAGCGAAATAGAGTCTTTAAACCTTTAATGAAGTGGTTATAAGAGATTGCTTACTGCGGAAAAATTTAATAATTAATTTTTTTACGATAGTGAAGGAGATTAGGAAAGAGAGACATGCATTTTTAAAATAAATCTAAAAAGTGTTTTTTCTCTGAAGAACCAAACAAGTCATTTTACATGAAACCTACAAGATATGTTGAAATAATTAGGATTATTAAAAGCATAATAAATAAATAATCAACGGAACTAGATGGAATAGAAATTAGTATAATAAAAGAAGAATTATTATCCCACACTTTCACAGCTTTTTCTTTTGCCGGTGACATTCCCTAAACTCGGAGTAATTTATACCGAGAGATTTATACGAGATTAGGCTTGTTGTTGTTGAATAAGTGCCTTCCGGGCAACATGGCAGGTGTCAATTATCATGATCCTTTGCATTAGCGTGTGGGTCTTCCACTGGATCTTCAGTTTTTCAGTACTATTGGGCAAAGTAGATGGTATTATTCCCTCCGCAGATATAATTATTGGGATTATATAAACTTCATTTTGATTCCACATTTCTTTAATTTCAAAAGCAAAATCTGTATATTTCTGCAGCTTCTCATTGCGTCTAGCGTTGATGTTGTTACTTGATGGAATCATAAATCAAACATCTATCAGCTAAGTTACTTTTTCCATTTTGCCAACTTCTACTATATCTGGCTTATTACAGTTGATGGGTTTTGCTGTTACAATTCCTTGGTTCCAGAAAATTTTTGCGTTATTGTTGGCTCATAAATATAGTAGAGCCTATTTTGAAACTCTAACTTGTATCTATTGCAGAATTCTATCTCTACAATTTTTTCCACGTTGTTGTGCCTCCTGGTGTACTCCGTCGGAGCTGGAATTGGACAGCCAGTAATTAAATGGCCTATTGTTTCATTCTGTTGCATACATAGCCTACATTTGTTGTTAACATTTCCTTTAAGAATAAATTCCTTAAAATTTCTTGTTGCTGCTACTTGATCCGGTATGTTACATATGAACCCCTCCCGTCTCGGAATATAACTTTCCTTGCACAAGCCAATTATTTGAAGCGTTTTGTCGATTCATATCTGCTCTAGACGGTTCATATCTCCCATGCAGCTCTTTCCGTTCCTAATCTAGAATTTTATTTGCATTGCTCTCTTTCTTGTGTTCTACGTTGTTAGTCCTGTTATTATTATTATTATTTTTTTTTTTAATACGAATATGAACAAAAAAAAATTCATTTTATATTTAAAAAAATCTGTTGTACATTTATTTAAGTGCGATGATAGACAAATATATGAATAATTTCCGAATTGTCATGGTATCAAAAATTCTACAAAAATTACAAAAATTAGATTAATAGATTTCCTTGAAAATTCAAAATTTTCTAGTAAAGAGAAATAGAGTTTTCTCAAAGAACAGAATTACGAAGATGCCCTTTTGAATTTTATGTACAGTATAATAAAAGGTAAAAAGAAAAGTTAGCAAGTTGTGGATTTGTTCTTGGATCTGAAAAAAGCTTTCGTTGTTTTTGATCATAATATATTGCGTGACAAACGATGGGAAGTTGGAATAAGAGGTCAATGCAATAAATCCTTCAAGACGTATTTGAAGGGAAGACGTCAACAGATTAAATTAGGAGAAAAGAGTGTTCTAAAGGAACTATTAAATACGGTCAACCACACGGTTCTGTACTTTTAATTATTTTATTTATTATCTACATATATTTAACTAGTGGGAAATTTAATGGTAAAGTAACAATACTTACAGATGACATACGAGTAACATTAGCTTAAGGAATATACTTTCCTTAGGTAAGGAAAGGAATATAGAAAACCTTACGAGAATTCCGTGGTGGTGGTTATTAAAAAACGACTTAAGTTTAGATTTAATGTAGATAATTTATATAACTTTTCAATTATAATGTATGTTAGGTATGTTATACTATGTAAAATATTACAATTTAAACTTTAATACAAATGTAAATTTTACATGTCGAACTATACCGCAAGGAAATACGGTAAAATATCTGGGAGTAATTTTAGACGTGAATCAGTTTGAAAAAGACATAAATAAAATAAAAAAATAAACAGAATTAAGTACAAAATTTTATTTCTTGAAGAATATTTGTGCAGCAAAGTTACTAAAGATGTATCATTCCTTGATAGAAATGAAATTAATGTATGGTAAAAACTGTTTGGAAGGTACGTATTATTGTAATATAAACTCATTATTGGTAGCACGGAAAGATGTAATAATAATAATTCCTCATAAAAGTAGATATAGCAAATTTTTACCACTTTTTAAAAAACTTAGCATCCTGCCCTTAAGATATTTGCATGATTTTAGTGTCCTAACATTTTTTTTATAAAATGTGTAGTGTGCATAGAGTAACACACACATATGTGAGGAATAAATTAGGTAGGAATGATAAATTTATGTTACCATTGCCAAAATTGCAACTGTATAGACATCTTTATTTATTTTTATCCCCAAGGTTGTACAATTTGTTTTCTAATAATACAAAGGAATCAAAGAACTTTAGAGAATACAATGCTCTATTATTTGTATGTTGACTATAAAAAAAATCGGTAAATTGAAAAGTTATTATTGTAATTTAATTATTGTAGAAATTGTTAAAATAAATGATTATTTTAGAAATTGGTATATTTTAGAAAAGAGATTACTATTTTATATTTTATTTAAATATTTATAAATAGTTATTATTATTTTAAATTGCTTGCGGTGTATCATAGAATTTCTGTTTCACTTTATAAAATGTTATTATGGTGGTAACCTTCAACACAGATTTATTTACTGAGGGTATCTAAATTTTCATAAATGTAACATATTTATGTTGTTCAATTCAATAAAACAATTACTGCAATATCTTTTTATTTATTTATTATTATTATTATTTTACGAATAAAACATGTAATTGTGGTATTTTTTTATAATTGTGTGTAAAAACAAAAATAAATAAATAAAATAATACAATACATCGAATTTTTTCAAAGTGTTTTTGGTAAATAAATTTATTATATTTTTGGTCTACTAGAGATATATTTAATTTTGAATTTAACATTTACAACAGAAAATTTCACAGTAATTCAATGCTATGCTTGTGAGTTGAAACTCCCATCTTATTTAGGTCACGAAAATTCCTTAGGATTTGGTGCACGTATCTTGGAATAATGCATGATGAATTGAATCTAACACATAGTTGAAGTAAAGATATCTAGCGTATTTGTAGCAGTAATTGTATCAGGAATTGGAATGAGGTAGACGGAGAAATCGGATGGTTGAAGGAACGAGTGAGACAGAAAACCGAGGAAGGAAACTTGTAAATTCTGTTAAAATAGTTTCATATTATAAGAGCGGCTAGTAGAAATAGAAACTTTGTAGTAATACTAACTGTGGCAGTTGGGTAAACCGCCAATGAAATTACAAGTAAAAATTTATTTAACTTTCTAAAACTGAATATGGATAAAATATTATAAATATTTAATTAATTAAAAAATAATTACCTTACGTATCTTTTAGATTATAAACACTACAAGTTATTAAATCATTCAACTAAATTTTTTAATAATAATATTTTATGAGTAGAATACTTCACTGCCTTGGAGTCGCTTTTCAACTCATTACTTTTTTAAATACGGAAAGTTGGTTACTGTTATTCATTTATTTTAAACGTTTATGTTTAAAAAACATATAAATTTATTTTTTTTATTTTTTTTATTAAAATAATTTTTTGTTTTACCTTATTATAGAAGAAGGGTTGATAGCACTGTAACTCATTAAAAATGGGAAAGTTGAATTAATTACTAAATTATTCGGCTTAGTTATTCCGGTCAAATTGAGTAACGTTTGATTCGAAAAAATTAAAAAAAAACAGAAAGGTTTTTCTGAGCTAAAAAATGAACAAAAAAATTGTATGTTTTATGAAAAGCATATTAAATAAGGAAGAAGAGAATAATTGGAGACGTGATTTTCAAGCTCAAAGATTGCTTTAAATGCTTTAAAAAAGATATTTTAAATTTAGAAAACTTATTTTTTAAATGACATTTCTTTAGGATCTTTCATCAAATACATAGCGATTTGTATCAAATTAACGAAAATTCAGATATTTTTAAATTAGTATCTCAACCATAATTATCAATAAGTTGGTTTTAAATTTAGTTTTTACTACCACATTAGAACGTATTTTTCTAAATTTTAATTATTTAAAAGATTTATCCACTCTACAATATTTTTCTTTATTTACAAGTAAAACGTTTTTCATTTTTAGTGAAAATGAGTAAGTTATTTCTATTTATACATACAATTTTATTTTATTATTTATCCTGGATATGAAAAGATTTCAGAAGAAAAAACAAATCAGTAATTGCTATTTCTAGCTAAACCAATTGTTAGGTCTACAAGTTTAGTACTGCAACAAAGCTAGTTTTGTGGCAGAACTTTGTTTAGTTATCATCTCCCTTGCTGTAAGTTTCAAAATGTAGTTTCCCTTGTAAGCTTAAATTTTTGGTACTACTAAAAAAATATATAAATAAATATGCTCTACAAATGCAACCTTTGACTTAAACTACATATATTATTTTTTAGAATTCGACATATTGAACCGTTGAACGCGAGGATTAATGACCGATGAAGCAATATTTCAATCTCTTTTCTCTAAAAAAATTAATGAGATTTTATTGTTATAAGAATATTATTTATCTTTAGTAAACTTCTATAAACTCATTTGGGTTTACTTCTTATTTCAAAAATAAATGGATCAAATTCATAGTGATATGTTCATGCTTGTTATTAAAAATTTTAATTGATAAATTGAATCGGTGATACTAGTTATTATCAGCTGATCCTTTCACAAATAAAGCTTAAATACATGTGTAGACAAACAAATTCAAAATATACAGACAAATACATAAAAATAACAAATAAATTTTAATAAATATTGATTTGCTATATATATATATATATATATATATATATATATATATATATATCAAATCAATGTATGTATGTGCGTATATATATATATATATATACACACACAGATATATGTAGATAAATAAATTTTCAAAATGTGATCTATAATTATTCACATAAAACGCTTTACGAGAAAACTACATACTTAGTTAAACCAACATCAAATTGACCCATCGAATTGCGAAGATTAATACAACACGAAATTTAATTTATATGGATATTCACCATCTTGCCAGATCACACTATTCCTATTATAAATTTTTCTTGCGGTTTTTGTTGACTTATTAGATGTAAAAACGGGATATTCGTTCAACTACACTTTATAAAACAGTTTTATTTTAATTTACGAAAAATTCCAAAAATATAGTCAAAATCGGGTAAAGAAAATATATTTTCTTTTATATACCGTATGGGTTTTTGTTACAAAAATAAATCCTTTTTTAGAATTACAGTTTTTTAATGACTGGTAGTATTTAATCTAAATCATAAAGTATTATTATTATTTTTTTTTTTTTGTTAATAATTTTGTCAAGCTAATTACATCTTTCAATATATGCTTCTAACGAGGAAAGTAAATAATTTTATACAATTCTAGACATTATTTATTATGTTAGCGCTGGGTATGTTTTTTTTTGCCGTCTCGGCCTTTCATTCGGAGGTCCCGGGTTCGAATCCCGGTCACGCAGGGCATTTTCACACTCACTATAAATTATTCATCTCATCCTCTGAAGCAATACCTAACGGTGGAGGATAAGCAAAAAAAACAAAGTTATTTTTTTTTGGAAGAGCTGACTGATGTTCTCATAAATATTACTTTGGACTAATAACTTAAAAATTCATACATTACTACAATGAATGTAAATTTAATCAATTCTAGATATAATTACATTATGATTGAAGATGTTTTATTTCACTAATATTTTTATTTAATTTACTTCGAATAATTTTTAATCTATTTGCAAAATATATGAAACGAGTAAAAAAGACAGTAATTTTATTCTTATAAGTAAATAATATTTATTGTTTAAGTTTTGTTGAATAAACAAATATTTCGTTTAAAGATTATAACCTTATTTAATGCACCTATTCATAATTTTTGGTCGTGTAACCTATAAAAATTAATTTCAAATATTTATTTTATTTTATTTTACGATACGTTTATTATAAAAACCTTTCATAATTTCTTCAACGCGATAATTAATAATTATCGCGATAATTTAAAAAAAAAAATTAAAAGGAACTTTCTTATTAAATTTAACAATGGTTTTCAGTAACAACATTAAAGAAATGAAAAAAGAAAGAAAATATCACATGATTGCAGAAACAAACATGGTTGTGGTAAGAGAACTGAATGGGATTTTGCAGTTGTCGCATTTACACCACCAATGGTCATTAGACGTAGGGGAAATGCCATTGGGAGACAATTTATCAGAAGACCAAATGAGCCTCACGGTTATTTTAAAAGAGAAAGAAAATAACTCAATAGGGAATACTAACAGAATCTTGAAATCTTTTATAAACTTTATAACCTTCGGATTACGTTACCTGAGCAAATTTTTCTGTATAGTCAACGTAATGCATAGGTAATATTTTGAATCTACTTACTGAAATTTAATCAGATTTAAATAATTTTTATTACATTTTATAATGACTTATACCCCATCAATTTAATGATATCAATAATTTATCCACATTCGGTAAACATATAGAAAATTCCACAACTTACAAAATTAATGGAATATGCGTCACTTTTATAAATCTGTTATCAATTTTTTTATGCCAAACCTAGTAGTGTTTACGATACTGATTATGATACTAATATGATTATGATATTGATTACAATACTATGTTGATTATTTCGTCCATATTTAGCTTTCAAATTAAAATTGATTAGGTAAGCTTAAAACTGATTTAAATTTCATTTTGCTTTCTTAATAAATGGAAAAACGTTTCCAGATAATTTTTCCAAAATATTGTTCAGTTTCATCATTAATGATTTTGTAAAAAAAAAAAAAAACGTTTTAAAGTGGTAAGGAAATCTATGACTCGCGTGACCCACATTAAATTCTTTAACGATATTTCTAAATTTAACTTTTTTTTAATTACGTTTATAATGATGAATTTGGAATTATTCAGCGTTTTTTTTTTTAACGCTGTCACTGATACTCACACTGGTGGATTCTTTTATAAATTTATTTTAAAAGTAAGTCCATTGATTGATTAAATTGTTCTATTAAATCAAAAAACGTTTTTATACAAAAATTTAATTAGTAGAGTAATTTCTATTTAACGATGCTAAATAACTGTTTAGTATAATTAAATACTTTCAATATTTATTTTATTCCTTATATAACAACTAAACCGAAAATAGAATGGAGATGTCTTTTTAGAGAAATGAATAATAGCAATATACATTATAAATCTGTTCTTTTTATTTAATGAAAAATGTAAAACACCTGAGTCCTGTCGTTGAATACTCAATGTCTTTCGTACGATTAACCAGTTTATTTTATAAATGTAAATAGAAGATTCGTAAATTACTTACATAATTTTACTTTTTATTGTTTATATGTATATATACATATATATAGAATGCTTAAAATTTAAAAAAAAATTTATATGTTAAAAACTTTTCTGTTATTTCTATGTACATTTTTTTTAATATCGTTCATGAAATTATCGATTGACAGATCTGTATAATCTACGTATGTAATTGTGCCAGAAATAAAAAAAGTTTTAAGTTTTCTTGGTAAATGTTAACTTCAGTAGAAGTTTATAGAAATTTCTGTAATCAGAAATACAATTTATTCAATTTAAATGAGCAAAATGTTTTATTTAAATTTTAACTGAAAAAAAAAGGCTGTTTAATTTAACCTAATTACTAATTAAACTAAAATGGAGTATTTTACTACTTTAACTAATTATTCCTGTTTTTCTTATGGCTTATTTACCTACTTATTTTCCGTGTCTAAGGCAAACTTAACTTAAAAAAAAAAAATAATAACAGATAGATATATTTTATTTGCTTAATATAGAACTTACTGCCCTGTATACAACTTTCTTGCTTTGTAATGGCCCTTTATCATGATTTTAACCCAAGTAAACTCCCTAAATTACAAAAAGGTAAAGGTGATTTTTCTAAGTCTAGTGATATTCACTCTTCAAACAGTTTTTGTGGTAAATAGAGTAAAGGTATCACTTTTGGGAAGGAATATCTCGTTTTCATACCTCCTAAACCTAGCAAGCTGACTTGCAGGAAATATCTGGATTAGTGAAGAAAATAATAAAAATTACTCCACTTCTCAATCTTCTATTGATAATATCTATCCATTTTCAGGATATATGTTTATGACTTTTTTCTCTTTATCTTCGGTAAAATCTAAATTTTAACATTTTTAGTATTTTTGGGGGCTGAAGAACAAACAAAACATATTTATAAGTAAATGGTGCTCAGGAAAGAGTTAGTCACGGGTGGTCCTAACCTGATATCACACAATTTGTCATAGCTTGGAGGTTTTTCATCATTATTTAATAATGATTATGATTATGCATATTCTTTTTGAGAGCTATATCATACACCAGTTACAGTGAAAAGTATTTTCCGATTTTTATGAAAATCTGCAAAAATATTTCTTCCTCAAAAATGTTTAAATGTCTGTTTGTGCTGACATTGGGAGTATAATTGATTATTCTTGGACTTTATTAAAAAAAAATTACATGAAACTAATAATTTTTGTTTAACAAACGTAATGTTTTGCAATAATAAATTACGTTATTCAAATCAAAATAAAAATAGTTATCTTTCATTATATTATAATTATTTAGATTGTGTTGTGTTTTCATTCAACAATGATTGCCATTCAAGAAGATATTTATTATTAAAAAACACTATTATTCGTATTTATGATGGTGTATGATAAATGTATTCTGTACTTGGTGAAAGAATAGAATTACGATACAACTGCCAATTAATTGAATTTTTTTCAAAAATTGTTATTTATTAAAGAATTCTAGATTTAAGGAACAATGAATTACTTCATTGTACAACCACCTTTTCTTTAAAAAAACGATCAACTATTAAGTTCTTTGTAGCCGTATAAACAGCACCATCTATAATAACTTTATAAGACGACAAAAATAAAATAAGACTACGCTGGAACAAAATGGTTATTTGCGTTTAATAGCCTCAGTTCCGTCGGGGATAAAAATATTCCTGTATTTCATTTAGGGAAAATATAAATATTTCTGTGAAATATTACATCCACGTATTTTTAAAAAAAATTCATTGTTTTAAAATATCATGTAGAAACAAAGTTTAAAATAAAATAAATATTTAAAAAATAAGTAAAGATAAAAATTTAAAGAATATTATAATAAAAATTATTTGAAAAAAAAGAAAAATCAGGTGAATGGTTAATTTTAAAGCAGACTTAATTTTGGATTTTACGTGCTCCTCAACTTATTAGTATTTTAAATAATAATTATAAATTATCTAGAAAGAAATAATGAATAAGTGTAATTAAGTAATCAGTAAATTCCATTATCAATTACTTTATATTGGACTGTAAAAATGTAGATATTAACTTAAATTAGCTCCTACAAGAATATTGTATTAGTCTGAAAATAATTTTTCGATTACCTGGAATATATTGTTAAAAAGCATTTATAAGTTTGTAATTTACAGTCATTAACTCAGTGAAACAAATTAAAATCATTATCATGTAGATTATTTCTTAAAAAAATATTGTGAATGAGAATTAAAACTCTTATTAATGTAATAAAATTAATTATTACCAAAGAAATTTGCTTAAATTAAAATAATATTAATAAACTGAGGACTGAAATATAGTTGTGTGTTGCTGATTTTATAAAGTAAAAGATAAAATATATACTAAAGAAAAATACTTATAAATAGAGAAAAAAATATATACGTACTCGTACGGTGAAGATAAAAATATAGTAAAAACAAGTAATATTCAAATCTATGAACAGAGTAAAAATAATAACGTAAAAAAAAAAACAATGCTAGACTTGTTTTTGTAGAAATTCTACTGCATTGTAGAGCCGAAATAAAGCTTATATTTACCTGACTGATGTAAACGATTAAAATGAAATAAATGCTTTGATTAAATAGCCGATGGCAAAGAATCAGATGAATTGTATTACACTTTGTTTTACACGGTAATAGTTTATCGGTGACATCTATATAGAAAAACAGTATCATACTTTTAAATATCAAATGTTTGTTTTCATCATACATATGAACTACCAGAAAACAAAACCCACAGGGTTGTCATCTGTGATTTATATTATTCTACTCCGGTATAAAAAGTAAAAAATTTAACCGAATTAATTAATCTTCGTTAAAAAATTAATTAACTATTGAATTCATATTTGAAATTAGATTGATGTAAATATAATATTTAGCTATAAAATTCCGTTTCATGCCTTCAATAAATATTAAAGAAAATCCCTAAAAATCATGTTTCTAGCGAATGCACAAAATTCATCGACCGGTACTTTATGTAACTTTGCAGGCACATATTGCAAATTACCGTGGTTATAAATGTATATGAACAACTCGTTCAGTGCCAAAGGCGTTTTACATCATGCAGTAGTTCAGGCAACATCCCAAATTATGGTTTTCAAAGTAATTCCGTAAAGATTAATAAGAATTATTTCCTTTTTTAGCCTGCCACTAATCTCACTCACATTTATCCTCACCTCACCATAATCCAAAACATAATTTTGTTAATGATAAAAAAACTAAAAATTTCAAATGAAATAATAGTTGTATTAAATTTGTTTGTAGTAAAAATTTGTTTGTTCATTCATCATTCTCTTCAGTAACTTAAAAAAAATAACTTTTAATTTTTCCTAATATTTTATCAAAATATTTAAATTATGTCAAAGATTGTAAGTATCCCACTTATTACACTTCTCTATTTTAACTAACTGACACAAACGATTGTTCTAGAAATGGGCCATAAAAAGAGTAGAGAGGTTAACTGAAACAAGACATAAAGAAGAATCTATTTTTAATCAGTAATTGACGTAATCTTTATCACCAAAACACCTCGAATTATTTTCAGTAACTAACTATAATTATTTTTAATAACCGTTATAAAAAACATACACATATAGTATAACTTGTAGTATAAGATGTATTAAATACATTTTGTATAATTTAGAAAATTACATTCTAGCAGCAGAAAATAATTATTTACGAAAAGCTTAATTTGAAAAAAATAAGTAAATTATTACTAATTTACTCCTTAATATTATTTTTCCATTTTCTCTTTTTCATTTTAAGCGATTTTTCAGATATTTCTACTTCATTACAAAGTGTTATATTTTATATATATATATATATATATATATATATATATATAACATGCGATTAAAAGCATTTTGAAAACTTGCAATATATATATTTCATTATACTGATATATTATCAATGAAAATGTAATTTTTCTTATCTTTTAAACATATAGATTTTTTTACAGTTTGTATTTCATACATAGGCCTTTTGATCAAAGGGAAAAAGAATATAAATAAAATAAATAAATAGTAAATTTATTTATTCGAAATAATTTCAACATAAAACGCATAAAAATCAAACCAAAGTTAAAAAAATATATTACAAATGAAAAATTATACTGCTAGCTTTCATTCAGGATTTCCCTTTAATGAAGGTTCTTTGACGCCACACGGTTTGATTCCCCCTGGACCACTAGGAAAAACAGTGAGAAGGAAATGTTTTTGTGGATTCAGGTGGATACCCACCTACACCCGTTTTCCCCCTAGGGAAGAAACATTCCCTTCTTTGGCCATTTGTTTATTCTCACAGTTGAACAGAGCTTAGGAAAGATAAAAGGACCGAAGCTACAGTAGAATTTGTAATTCACCATCAAATGTTTCATTTATATTATTTATTTAGAATGATTTTTGCTTTGTTTTTTATCTAAATTCAAAGAACGGATTTTCTGATGTGAAACTGTTAATGAGAAAACTAAATTAATTTGTCAAAATAACTTTTTTTTTAGAAACAAATTTTAAATGGTATAAAAATAATTTATTTAATCTAAAATTAGAAAGAATTCTTAATTGTTCAACTTACTTTTATAACTATTAAAAGAAATAAATTTAAAAAAAGGAAAATGAATTCTAACCATTATCCTAATATTAAATGTATTAATGGTTAACCGTTTACGAGTCCACTGAGCGTGAAGTATACTAGTATCGGAATTATATATTTATTAGCTTTTATAATAATTACATGATAGTAAATTTTTTTAGATATTACTAAATATTCTAATACCATTCTATTCATCTTTTTTTATTTTCCAAAGATTATCTATTTATTATTATTGTCCTTTCCCTTTTTTCCGTTCTACTGTCTTTTTTAGCACTTCTTTCAATAAGATTAATCGTTTTGTTGTATTATGGCGAATCTAGATCTCTTAATCTCTTTATTGCTAATATCTTACGACTCATTTCTAAGTACTTCCAAATAAGTAGAGTGAAAGTCAGATTTATATATATATATATATATATATTATTTCTCAAGAGCCACGATTGAAAACATCTTTCCATTTCTATATTTCTTTATAAAAATTCGGATTCTTATTAAAAAATATTTTAAACATTATAGTTAGTATTTATTTAATTTAGTTTTATTTTATAATAATCTTCCTTTTTTTGAACACTTCACAAACTCCATTCTTCATTTATTATGCAAAATTATTTCCAATTACTTTAATTTTATTTTTGTCACTACCTTTAACTGACGGTACTTTATTTAATTTAATTTAATTTATTTAATTACATTTCATCTTCTTCTTTTATATGAAGTTCTTCGCCGTTATTGATGTTCTTGTAAAAACTTCTACGAACATCAAGTAATTACAAAACTGAAATGTATTAATTTTATTTTGAAACGGAATTTAAATTGCTTTGGCAAATATATGCAGGTTAAAAATTTAATATCCATTGTAACTGGTTTAATGTTTCTCATTATATTTTGAACGTAGTATTGTATATAGATAGTCACATTTTCCCTTTTTTTATGCAATTAATTATTCAGAATGAATGCTAAATTATTAAAAATCCACAACTTAGTAAAGTTTTACTCAGGAAAGTTTCACAATATTCTTTATCTTGTTTTTATAAAGAAAATGAAAAATTAATAAATAAATCCTTTCGTTAAAATGTATTAGAGTTTATATGATTTACAAGGATACTTTTATATTTATTTCATTATTGGTTGTTTTAAATATATAATAATATTTATGAACATTTTACAATAATTTTTAAATACAATTTACAAAACCATTATTTTTATAAGAAAAGCAACAGTTTGAAATAAATGATAATAAAGCAGAACAATAATATACTGTGTGCGATAAAAATTGTATTCTTACGGATAAGAATTATTAATAACTTAGCTGTTGCAATATACCATGGTTGAAAAGTTAATTTAAAATTAATATAAGCATAACTTAGCGTTATATGATTTGTTGTAGAAAGAGCATTCAATGGAACTAATGCGATATAATGCTGTTACTCATTTTTGAAATTTTACGGTTTTCAAATTATGAATGTTGATGTTGTAGGATGTGAATGTTTGCGTGAAATGACTTGTGGAGTGAGTTTATTTTATACTGTTGAATATAATTTTTATTGAAACTTTAAATTAAATGTCAAGTATATTTGTTTGTTAATATGTTCTATTTTAAGTAAGTTAGATATACAAACTTGTATATTTGTATATATAACTAAAAGACTCGAAAAGAGGAAATGCTTATTATATTTTAATTTTTCATGGTTCAAAACGACAGTAAATAATAGAACTGATATTCCATGTTAACTAAGAATGACAACATTTTTAAAAATAAATATTCATATTTAAAGAATAAAGTTGTTTCAGGAAAATTATAAGTTTAAATATAATAATAATATACAATTAAAATTTATTTTGGTTCAAACGTTGTAATTCATAATAGTATTATTTAGAGATGTAATAACTAATAAATTTTAATTACTTAAACTGCCTTCTAGCGAAAGTAACCAATTCATTAAAAAACATATATATAAAAGGTTATGCGGTTTATTATTTATAAATAACATTTCTGTGTTTAGGAAGATTTAAAATCTTCTTCAAACGTCTGTATATGTTTACATCATTATCGTAAAACAGAATATACTCCTATTTTAAATCAGTTGATAATTTGAGTGAAATTGTGGAGTTTATTTTTTCGACTTTTTCTTCTTTTAGAAGTTATTACAGTCAAATACTTATGAAAAAAAACTTAATATTTTTTTGTAATCATTACACTTATTTCTATTAAATATTTTCATAATTTGATGTGATAAAAGTTATAATATTTCTGATCGTCTATTTAGGTATTTTTTTTTTCTGTAAGTACATAAAGTTATCTATATTATAAAAAATTAATAATTAAAACTGACTTAAATTGAACGTTAAAATTAATTTAAACTAGTTCAGTGCTTCTAATTTTCATGTCAGGACCTAGTTAAGCATTCTGATCAATTCTATTGATATCAGGTAAAATATTTGTATAAAAATTCGTAAACAAAAACTTTTTTCCAACCCACCGGGTTGGTCTAGTGGTATGCTCGTCGTCGTGATCAGCTGATTTCGTAGTCGAAGTTCTCAGGCTTTTGTATCAATGGTACCCACGATATAGTATTCAGATTTGAATACTACATCGTGGATACCATTGCTATTTCGCGGTTGGATTTTAATTAAACACACGTCTCAGGAATGTCGGCTTGATTCTTTTCAAGACTATACATTTACCGGTACAGTTACAGTACACCAGCGTTTCTCAACCTTTCAGTATTTGCGACCCATATTTCAATCAAAATTTTCATCACGCTTCCCCTTATGCAGTAATAACGTATTTTGACACTAAAGCTACACTACGACCTTAATTACAAACCTAATGAAATAGGTAAAAATAAATTTATTGATATTTGGCAATACCGATCCGCTGTATTGACAAAGTCAGAATCGATGCCTCTCTAGTGCTCTCATCTTACGTCCACTATATCGACATTCTCGCGGCTTCACAAGAAGTTCCGATTTGTCTCGAAAATTCTCGTTCAATTCCAGTCAGTCTCAGTCGAGTCGATCCTTCTACCGCTATCGAATCTATCGAGAATGTGTATGTTGTAATTTGCGTCTTAATTGAAATTCAGGGTAATAAATATTCACGGCAGTAGATTTATACAGAATCATGGATATATTTTTAAGTGGGCGTAAGCGACCAGTAGACGATAATGAAGCATCAACAAATGCACAGACAAGCGTGGTTCCGAAAATAAAATCCAGAAAGTATTCTCAAGAATAAATTCTGGTTTTACCAGTACTGATGTAAATGAAGAAGAAAGGCCCATGTATGTCCTTTGCTCGAAACTTTTGACAGGAGACATCATGATACCTAATAAACTTAAATTACATTTGGAAACGCTTCATAGAGTACGTTAGCAAACCCTGAGAATTCTTCGAATTGAAATTAAATTCTTATGAAAACCAAACATAATTTTAAAAAATAATCTGTGTGAATGAAAAAGCTTTACTTGCCCTTTACAAAGTTTCATATAAAATAGCCAGGTGTAAAAAGTCTCACTCCATTGGTGAATAGTTTATATTTTCAGCTGCATTTGAGATTGTAGAAACTATATCTGGAGATAATTCTGCCAAGCAATTGCAGTCCATACCTCTATCAAATTGTACTGCTGCTCGTCGAATTGGTGATATAGTTGAAGATGTACAGCATCAGCTTTTCGGGAAGTTACGTGACAAATTGTTTTCAGTTCAGCTTGATGAGGCAGCAGATAGCAATAATGATGCTCATATGTTCGATTTTGTGTTGGTATGTGAACAGTAGAAGAACTACTTTTATGCAAACTCAAACCAACAGCACTCGCAATATTTGCTTTTTTAAATGATTTTATAAACGAGGTAACATATAGTGTAAAAACTGCATCGGTGTACACCGATGGTGCTCGTTCAATGTCTGGAAGATTCCAAAGTATACAAGCTTTTTGAAACAAAGATCTCCACATTGCGTCTGGACACATAGCATAGTCGACAGAGAAGCTCTGCTTTCCAAAGAAATGAACCCTGGTTTAAATAATCTGCTAACGACAAATGTAACCGTAGTAAATTATATAAAAATTAGAACCCTAAAATCAGAATCTTTTCTACACTTCGTAAAGACATGGGTTCTGTATAATATTTTTTTTGTTTAGGTACCGGTACCACCGTAAGATATTATTAATTCAGAGGATGAATGAGAATGATATGTATGAATGTAAATGAAGTGTAATCTTACACAGTCTCAGGCCGACCATTCCTGAGATTTGTGGTTAATAGAAATTTAACTACAAAAGAACACCGGTACCCACGATTTAGTATTGCAATTCGTATAAAAGTATCTGCTTTTACTAGAATTTGAACTTTAGAACTCTCGACTTCGAAATCAGTTGATTTGCCATGACGAGTTAATCATTAGACCAGCCCGGTGAGTTACGGGTGCTGTACAATCAACGTTACTATTTTATTGCAAGGCAAGATAGTTATCAAGTGGAAAATTTTTGCAACGTGTTTATGAATTAAGAAATGAAATCGACATTTTTCTAGAAGATGAAAACCGACGGATGCAGAGAAGTTTCGAGATGGTTTATTTGTGATGGATTTGAGCAACATGGTCGACATATTCGTGAAATGAAATACCTTGAATCCTCAACTCCAAGAATGATAATGATGGATACGAGTTATAAAGTTAATAATTTTTGTAGAAAATTGGAATTGTGGATCAGAATTTTAAAGCAAAAATCTAGAAATGTTTTAAAATATACATGATATGTTAATACTTACAAGGCTGAAGAACAACAGGTGAAAGTTGTTTTTGCAACCATTGAAAATCATTTAGCCATGCTGCCAAAGAGTTTAAAAAGTATCTTCTTGCTGACGACTGGTTGCTAGCATGTTAAGTGTGGGTTAGAGATCCATTTCAAAATATTCCCAAAGAGCTCTCAACTGCCAAAGAAGAAATTTTCATAGACTTCACGGCAAGTGGCGAAATCAAAAGACAGTTTAAAAATAAATCACTCTTTGAATTTTGGGCAAGGGTGGATGTTGAGTTTTCTGCACTGAAAACAAGAGTATTTCGTATACTATTACCATTTTCAACATCCAGCCTTTACTAAACCGGATCTTCTTTGGTGGCTGCTTTGAAGACAAAATATATTTCTCAGCTAAATATAGAAAAATAACGCAGTGTCTACTTTTAATATTAAACCTTCCTTCGAAAAATTTTGGTCTGCAAGACCAACCCAAGGATAATTATTAAACTCGCTTTTAATTTTGTATTGATATGTTAATTATTGTGCAAAATAATTGTTAATTATGGTGCAAAATATAAATGCATTGTGCAATATTTATACAATCCTATTTATAAGTATATTATATCAGGGTAAATGTGTATTTTATTATTTATTATGTCAGAATGTATTTTGTTTTGCATTCTTTTCAGTAAATTAATAAATATTTTTAATAATATTTTCTTTTCGATAGGCTCTCACCTCCCAATTAGTGTCATCACGCCCCCCTAGGGTGGCACGCGCCACAGGTTGAGAAATATTGCATTACCCTGATAAGTCTCTAATGACTTTAATTGCATATGCGACTATAAATAACAGTATTAATAAAAAAATTATTATGCACAATTATCTTCATGTTTTAATTGTAAGAAAATATATAAAACAAAGTCCATTATGTTTGCGTTTTGACAAATCGACTAAGTCGAAAATTTGTGGTTTGAACATTTCTAATAATTTTAAAGGTATATGTACATCATGAAATATATTTCTCTTTGTCTGATATTTATTTAGCTACCAAAAATATTAATAATGCTGCAATATTTGATATTGTTCAAAAAAATCAAGTACTATAAATATTTCATATTAAGCTACCACAAATGTGACTACTACCAAAACCAAGCTGTTGATTCTTCCGTTAATCAGGGCGAAGCATTTGTGCGATTCACTTGCGAATCACGGAGGTCCTTTAATTTGTAACTACAATATATAATCTTCCACTCAACTTTTAATAATTATTGAATTTATAATATTGATTTGTAGAATTTTGTAAAAAAGTTATGTTATGAATTCAGGAATTAATTAATAAATTTAAAATTAAATAAATTAATTAAATGTTATTTATTAAATTAATAAATTAAATATATTTTTAATTTAATTTTTATTTTTTTAGTTAATTTTTTATTAACAACAATTTTCTAAGAATCCAGTATAAAATATCAAAGAATAATGATAATCATTTTCTGTTTTATTATTATTTCGATTTATTTTATGTTCTCCAAAAATTTTAGTGGATCCAATAATTTAAGATACTAAACTTTTTTAGTAATAAAAGGATTGCCCTTTTATAATTAAACTGGATGGTACGTTATAATAGTGGATGGATAGTGAATTAATGTGCCAGTTAATGATAGTAAATTAAAAGAGTCCGTTATTACACCCATTGATTTTTAACGGTGGATGACGCCTGGCCTTGACGTCACCAAGTTGATAGTGACGGTGAATGTTGGCGGTGTGGCTAATATGAAAGTAAAGTAATGGGTTAATAACATTCTTTTAGGTAGATTTCATAAGAAAGCTACCTATTGTAATGAGTACCATGATTCCACTTCCGGAAAATTTCGACGTTTCACGTCCCCCAGACCCCAAAACCACCGTCAGCTCAAAATTTTATATATCTATATATATTTCACTTTCTTGTGGACACGATAACTGCCGTAATTTGCGTCAATCTCTTTGAAATTGTTCCTTAAATATAACTCGTCCCAAAATCTCCGTCAAGTTCGATAACGGCCAAAATCGCACCATGGGGATGGAAATGGGGGGCTTTTTCGAAAATAATAAAATACCGCTATAACTTTCATATTATATAAAATATTTAATTCTTTTAAAGCTCCTATTATGTTTTGGAGAAGGGCCTAAAACTTATCTAAGTAAAGATTTTGTTATCAACAATCATTGGCCGAGGGTGTGGAAAAAATCATACCTCCCTTAACAGGCACAGTATCGAATCGATTTAAAGTGGTCGTAAAGTCTTCTAAACATTACAAAAAACTTTTGCCTGAAACAATTTTTGATATGATCAACTCTTAAGGCAAGGGTTGACCAAACTTTTTCTGGAATTGTAAGGGGCTTGTGGTATGCTAAACATGTGAAAAATTTTTTCTCACGCAACCATTGTCGTATTGAGTAAATTTGAAGTTTTTCTTAACTATAAGCTAAAAATCTTATTTATCCCCTACTTAGCATTAGTGAAATCTTACTCCACCTTCCGACGATCTGAAAGAGATTTTTTTATCTTAGAATTAATCTATACAACTAAGCCCACCGGGTTGGTCTAATGGTGAACGCGTCTTCCCAAATCAGTTGATTTGGAAATCGAGAGTTCCAGCGTTCAAGTCCTAGTAAAGTCAGTAATTTTTACACGGATTTGAATACTAGGTAGTGGATACCGGTTTTCTTTGGTGGTTGGGTTTTCAATTAACCACACATTTCAGGAATGATCGAACTGAGACTGTACAAGACTATACTTCATTTACAATCATATATATCAATCTCATGCATCCTCTGAAGTAATATCTAAACGATAATTCCCGGAGGCTAAACAAGAAAAGAATGAAAGTCTATATAACTAATCAGATTTAAAATTTATTCTTTGTTATATTAATTATAATATTTTTTAAAATTATCTTTATTATAATATATAAATGTTAAATGCAATTTTTCAGTATTTTGAAATTTAATTGCAAGTAAAATAATTCAAATGCTTTAATTACATACTGATCAGTGAATTATTTATCCCATTTAAGATTACATAATTTTAAGAATTTTGTAACTCCTTAAGAGAGCATATGATCTGCCTGGAGAAAAATATTCCTTATTTAGTTAAATAAAAAGAAATGGATATCAAAAAAAGATATCAGTCGACAGAAGTATATTACCATGTAAAATAAAATTTTTCTGTGACCTAAATAAGAATGTATCGTAGATATTTGAATGAAATATACATATTTAGCTTACGTACGTATATATTGTAGGTTTTATATTCCGCATGTTTTTTATAACGAGTTAACTTTTGTGAAAGGATTTTATATTGAAAGGATTGCTGTAGGCGTGTGGTATTTACAAAATTTAGAAGTCAAAATATTTTTCCACAGGAAATTGTGAAAAATCTAAATAATATTTTAATATAGCAAATCTACTGTAAAAAACTTTCTATATTATTAATTTTACACTGATTTACTTAATGGTATTCGTGGATTCTCTATGAATAAAAGGCTGTGTAAGGAGAATTCCCTTTTAATTTAGGATATAGCACGCTATATTAAAATGATAAGTTAAGTGCAAAATCAATCATTTGATATTTTGATGAATTGTATTTAAATAAATTTATATAATAAATTAATTTTTTCCAAAGAATAATTTTATTGAAGATTAAGTGAAATTAAAGTAATTATAAAAAAACCGGTAATTTAATTTAAAACTAAATTTTTTTAATAATAATAATCAAAACTTTTAGTAAAATTTTTCATTGTCGGTCTAGTAGGCTAAATTTCGTGAAAATCCGTTTTATTGTTTAACTTAGTTAACATAATTTGAAAGCTACAAATAAAAAACACTAGACAAAGAATTAAATCATATCATAGTCACATATTATGACATCGTTTCTAATACTGATGAGTGAGCCTTTATCAACAAGATTAATAATAAATAATGTCTGTACAGGTCAAAAAAATGTAGCTGAAAACACAGCTGTGTTGTTTGTATTAAACACTGGATTGAGGAATGAATTAATTTTGTTCAGTCTTATTGCTGTCTTAAGCTTGTTAAGAATGTAGTTTCATAATACGTCGAAATTGTATAAATGACGTGGATTCCTTTTGTTATATATGTGGTGATTTTACCGTAAAATAAAGTAGAAAAAAACATTACACCATTAATTAAAAAGCATATCATTTGTACTTTCAGTGTAAAATTGGTGATCAGAATAAGACGTGGGCTCCTCATATAATAAGCACTAATTGTTCAGAATATTTAAGAGGTTGGCTGAAAGGTACACGGAAGGCTTTGCCGTTTGTTGTACCTATGGTTTGGCGTGAACCAAAGGATCATGTAACCGATTGTTACTTTTGTTTAACAAGTGTGTCTGATACTTCTAAAAAATTTAAACATACTGTAAAATATCCTACAATGCAATCTGCAATCAGGCCTGTACCTCACAGTGAAATTATTCCAGCACCTCAGCCACCTGTGAATGTATATTTTGAAAGCAGCGATGAAGAATCAGGCAGTACTGAAGAAGACAACAATGATTTTTAATTATCTTCCAATAAGCCACATCTTATATCAAAAGGTAATTAAATGACTTGGTTAAGGGATTTAAATATATCAAAAAATCAAACTGGACTGTTAGGATCAAGACTGCAAGGTTGGAATTCACTTCAAAAAAATACAAAAATTTTAGCTTTCAAAGTAGACACAAAAAGAGCTTTTTCGGTATTTTATTGATGAAAATAATTTGGTTTGCACAAACATTGATGAGCTTATGTTCCACTTAGGACAAGTTCATAACCCTGAGGAATGGTGCCCTTTCAAAGATTCGTTCAAATATAGTTTAAAAGTGGTTCTACTATACAACGGTAACAAATTTCCTTCGACACTCATCGCTTAAGGTATTAATTTGAAAGAGACATACACGATGTGAGGAAAGACGTGTTTGAAAAAATAAATTATAAAAAATATACCAGGAACATACTGGTGATTTGAAAGTTTAGCTATTTTGTTAAGCATGCAGTTAGGCTATACTAAGTTCATGTGTTTTCTTTGCGAATGGGACTGCCTAGCTAGGGATAAACTTTATCTTACCAAAGAGTGGAAGAAACGAGACAACTTAATTTCAAATGGGAAAAATATTATTCATGAGCCCTTAGTTGAATCCAAAAAAATATTTTTACCCCATCTTCATATCAAGCTAGGACTAATGAAAAATTTTGTTAAAGTAATGAAGAAGGATAGTCCCAGATTTTTGTACATCAGGCAGAAATTTGCGAATGTAAGCGAAGGAAAAATTAAAGAAGGAATATGTGTTGGACCGCAAGTAAGAGAGTTGGTCAAAGATATTGTATTTAACTCGATGTTAAATAATGTAAAATGTGCAGCTTGGGCTTCATTTAAAAACGTAAAAAGAAATAAATTTACTTTTAGTTAGTCAGTCACTGATATTACTAGCATTGTTTCTATGATATTGCCGATTGTATAAACCAGAATAGAAAATTTAACTTCGAGTTATTCATTTTCTTAACTCAAAAGAATCTGGCATAATTGAAATAACTTTGAACAATATAAGTCACTAATTTACGTGCTATTCGTGAAAAGTTCTAAGAGTCTAAAAAGTGGCAATCGATTTCTTTTTTAGTTTTTTCCTTTTTAAAAAAGAGATGAAATGTATTGTTTAAGTAAATTACTATTTGCAGTAGATTTAGTATTGATGGGTAAATAAATAACATATTTGTTTTTTATGAGATCGATAGAAAGAGTGTCTATACACAATTATAATATTTCATAATTTACTTTCTTTTGCTTTCAGAGTAAAAATGGAATTAAGTGTTGTGTATGCTTGGATATATTCTTGAACTTACGTAAAACCCTGGAAAATTATTAACATATGTTTTTCATAATGTAATATTTTCTCGAGAAGTCTTTGTAAAAATTATAATTGTAAAATAGCAGCTTCGGTCGACAACAAATTTCACGTTAACAACGATCCCTATAATCTAATTTTATTAAATTATTTTTACAATATTAATAAATGTTTATCATTAATTATACTATAATTTAAAATGTTATTAGTCAGATTTTTCCTTTTTACTATAGTCTGCTGTATTCTCTTAGTCAATTTATCACCTATACTTCAACATGTTTTTGTAATATTTAATCATTCTCATCTTATCCAATTTTCTTCCTCTACACTTCTTTTTTCAACAAAATTAACTCTAAATGACTCATTTTAGAAATGGATATGACCAATTTTGCTTGCTTCTTACTACATTTTTTTGTAAGTCTCCTTTTTTCTACTTATCTTAAAATCTCTTTATTTCCAAAAAAAATCATTTCATTTTTGTTGAACTTTTTAGATTTTAGATCAGTTCCATTCGAAAAATTCTTTCTGGTGGTGAACATTTTATTATGTCTCCTCTAGTTACAATACATGTTAATTATTTACTTTTTTTATTGTTAAACACAGTAATAATTATAACTTTCTCTAAAAAAAAAATATAACTTTCTCTAAATAAGAATTTCTGCCAGAATTTTTCATCTCAAAAGGTTCGCTTTAGATTCTGTTCTGCTTCACTTTTTCTTGTTTAATTTTTACATCTTTGATTTAGTATTACTTTTAATACTTTAAAAAGAAGTTTGGATATTTTGTATAAAATATGTAGTTGAATTTTGAGTGAAAAAAATTCACTATTTTTGATCGTGGTATATCAGTGAATAAATGTAAGTAAGTCTCTTATCAAGTTAAACTTTCAATGCTTTCATTTAAGGCTGATATACCATGTTACATTCACTGGAACGTCTAAAGAATCCTCAGGGTTTATAAATGGAAGAACAATATGTATTAAAAAAATTTCCCTGTTGCAGAAGTAGAATTTTTCTTACGTTTGCTACGAAAATCTATTTTGTTTATTTTTATATTCATTTCTTCAAGAGTTTAATGATTAAAGAAATTTAACTTAGAAGGGAAATTTCTTCAAACAGTTGCGAAAAAATTAATAATCATTTTGTGTATGCAGTGAACCACCCACCTAATTGGGTGGGTGGTTCTAATTTAATGAACAAAATTATAACCAACATAATATTATTGTTATTTAATCTCTATAAATCCATTTACAAATAAATTTCCTTGTTTATTTTATAATTAAACTTAGAAACTTGTTGTAAGTTAAGAAGTAAAACCGAAGTGGTCTTACTAGGTAGCCTTTTATTAACTAACTCAGATTTATATCTTGTAAAGACATGAAACTTGTAAACAAATTAAACAAAGTTTCTTTAATTGATTTATTTATGGTAATCTATGGTAATTCATCTTTTTGCTTAATTATTTTTCACGTCTTAGTATTATTAAAGATTTATAACACTTTAAGTAAACATTATAAAGACTAAAATTAAATTTTTTAAATTGTATAAGTAATTATAATAAAAACTTACTTTTGCGTTTTTTTTATTATTATTATTATTTAATTTTCAAGCAACAGACAAGTGAGTTAATCACAAATTATAAATCTTTAACTTTTATTAATATGTTATAAATTTTTACGTATTGATTTGTAAGTAAATAATAAATTATCGTAGATTGGGGAAAAAATAACTATAGGCTAGTATTTTTTAATATAAATGTACACATTAAAATTTAATATTTCATTGTTGTGTAATATTAAATAATTAATCTTTCTTTATTCAGAATTTTCAATCGCTCATATCAATCTATGGTTATTTAAATCAATGATTATACAATTGGGAAAGAGTATAAAAATATTTCCAAAATGATTAAATGTAATTGTTTTTACTCGGATAAAATTATGCAATGTGAATTTCGTTTATTTATTAATCCTTAAAGATAACACTGATTAACTGGATATAATTTCTGGTTCTTTACAAAATTCATAAATAATTATTTTTTTTATTTATATTTACGCTCCCTAGATCACAATTATACGGTAATAAACGAAAATTAGAAAACAGCTGAGATAACGAATTTATCTTTTTAATTTCCACCACCCATGAATTTCAAGTACACTGCAGTACTTGTATAAAATAAACGAAAAAACTAATTTTACTAGATTTTAATGTTATTTTAAGTTTACTTGATTTTAACGTGTTGTTTTTTTAACCCGCATTCTTGTTAAACAAACAGGAAATATACGAGTTCGTACAACTTAAATTATTAAATCCATATTTAATCCATGTTATTAAATAGGATCAACAATCAAGCAAATTAATTGTTAGCAAATTAACTGAAAATTTTCTCAAGGTCCAAAAGAATCCTAATTTTGTTTTAATTCATCCACTTATTAAATCTACAGTTAAAAAATCCTTTTACACATTGTTTCTTGTGTCTTTCTTTCAAAAAAATTATGTATTAAATAGAGGGTGAAGAATAAAAGAAAATTGCTGAGAATAATAGCTAAGTAAAAAGCAAAGATAAAATTGATAAAGATGGATGTAGATCAAAATAATAAATAAAAATATTAATTGAAAAGCGGGATTCATTTATTTACATTATGCACCAAAAATATCTGATATTTTGTTCAGCTTTGTCCGATCAAAGTCCTTAGACAGATGTGCATATTTTGTATCCATGTTCGTAGACTGTAATTGTAGCGTCTTATCACAAAATACTGTAATTGTAGCGTCTTATCAAGTGTACTAGAGACACTGGATCATTTGTTTGAGCCAAAAATTGGCTCAATTTTAAGACATATTAAATGGTATTTTGATAGTTTAGTTGTTTTAAGAGGTTTGCTCTCCCCCGTCTAATTTATTACTATTTGTTTGAAATAATGTGATGACCTGAAAATATTTTAACTACACATTAACGTCATCTTTATAAATATAATATTCTTTACGCGTCCCACTAGCAAATGTAATATGAAAATATTTAAACCAATCATTTTTTTTAATTTTCTTTGATTTATTATAGAATTTAACACCAATTACTGATACCTGGTAATTATATTTTACCGAAAGTTATGATGATAAAATGAGTAATGTAATTCAAAATAACTGCTTATTAAGAGTAAAATATTTAATACACCAAAATAAATTATACTTCATTTTGTTTGAATGTTATTTTTTGATAATACAAGAATATATGCTTTATTATAGTATAATCATTAAATAATAACAATAAGCCTACAGTAACAAATGTAACCTGTTTACATTTTGTATTCTCTAAAACTTAATCTAATTTGGTTAATTTTGTGTGTGAACTATTTTGATAATTTTATTTAGATAAATTCGATTGCATTTAGTTTATCAGTAGCACTATCCAATTGAAATGAATATGAAATAATAATAATAACTAATGAAAATGGTATATTTAAAATCAGTTCAGGCTGAAAATTTTAACATTAATACAACTACTTCATTATCAGAAAAAACTGCCGTATATAGTCAGTACACAACATGAAGAAGCTTTTGGTATACGTGTGACTTTCAGCATGAAAATCTGCTTTG